>NC_135503.1:25652611-25776621 GCF_052857255.1 Amblyomma americanum
ATTTAAGCGGCACGAAGCGAAATTAAAACGATCTCACTTCGGCGTCAGTGTAGCAACTCGGTGTTGGCGAAATATGATCTGCCTCTGACAGGAAGGTGCGAATAAATGGCTCCATCAAATTTTAATCAGCTGAGGATGTCCACCCATCAATATCAGTTGTTGCATGCTGTCTCCGATGACGAACTTATCTGCCCTTTCAAAACGCACGTATACCGGTGGCTTTTGTCGAGTCAGCTAATGTTCTCCTCGGTTCACTAAGTGATTTCACGATGAATAATAGCGGTCGGAGAAGCGAGCCGAGGTGGCATAAGAACTGCTTTTGGTGGTTTACCGCTTTTTTTTTCCCCGGTGGATGATACGCATTTCTGTGTGCCGATTCCATTGTGTGTAATATACAACGCAGTAACGATGCAGCCGCTGGCTGTAAGGCACCACAGACAAACAATCATGTTGCGAGAAACAATGATGATTACAAAATGAGTCCATCCCCTGAGGAAAAAAAATCTCCACAAACCGATGTCATCGTCAAACATCGGTTGTTTGTATCGTCAAGCCTCAGTAAATATCTGAAAGAAAAACTAAATTCTCTCTCAAAATGCAACGTGCGCATTCTTTGGTCTTACCGCCAATCTTCCCCTAACTCGGTCCATTACAAAGATAAGACCAGTACGGCCAAACTCTCGTCCCTTTCACTGCTCTCAAGAGTCAAGACAGAAACGAGCGGAGAACCCAGCTCCCTGTTGCCCGAGCTGCGCGCACCTTTTCAAGCCGCCGAAGCAGGTTATTAATACGTTATAGCATTAGAAGGGTGAATGCAACATCAAATGGTGAGCGCTCTCTCTCAGTAGCCAGTGGCAGGCCCACCTGCCACCTGCCCGCCGTGCTACCAACGAACTGATTATATCACCTACCGAATTTAGTGCTATTTTGTATACTGCCTCGGATATAAGGAACCTTAGTATGCCACCTCGGATATGACGAACTTTTTTGTGTTAACCTTGAATACAACGAACTTTTTTGTGCTAACCTCGGATATAAGGAACCAAAGTATACCACCTCAGATGTACGCAACTGTCGTGACTTGACGTCGGATGTCATGAACTTAGTGCGTTGACTTCGGATATAAAGAACTTTCCTGTGTTACCTCAGGTATTAAGAACCAAAGAATTCCACCTCTGATATAAGGAACCTTTATATCTGGACCTCGGATGTAACGAACTTAGTTTGTTGACCTCGGGCATAACCTTAGTGCACCATTTCGTCAGTGCACGTTAAAGATCCCCAGGTGGTCAAAATTATTCCGGAGCCCTCCACTACGGCACCTCTTTCTTCCTTTTCTTCTTTCACTCCCTCCTTTATCCCTTCCTTTACAGCGCGGTTCAGGTGTCCAACGATTCATGAGACAGGTACTGCGCCATTTCTTTTCCCCAAAAACCAATAGAAATAGAGAACCAATTTGCTGCTGCCTCCGTACGCTTGCCCTGCCACTACAAAACACTACATTTTGAAAGCATACAGCCTGCGTAAAAAGTACAGAGTCCCAGGGGTTTGCTTATGGGTCATGCTGTGTGGGTTGTTATGTATATCCAGTCTTCCAGACGTCTTGAAGGTGAGAGGATAAATGACTAGCAGACTAGCACGCAAGCTACAAGAGAGCCTTTCTATACGGCTTCGAAGAAAATCATTTGGGCCCTGCTCGTGTGGTTCCCCGTAATTAGCGAAATTATAGCATCCAAAGTTATAACGCGACCCCCTTATGCAGACCTAACCGATGCGCTGATAGACGTGCCACATCCTGAAGGGACACACTTAGCACAGGAACGGAAATCAAACGGAACCAGGAGCGCTTTGAGCAACAAACTTTACATAGCTAAGCTGAGGCAGTCTAACTGTATCGTACATATGCAATTATATTCGCTAAATAAAAAAAACACAAATGCGAGTATTTCTCTCGGTCTTGCACACGTTTCAAAGCATTGCTTTAGACCTCACCGACCTCATATCCTATACGCATGGACGTGCGTTCGTTCCCTTTATGTCACGCGTAAGAGAACCTATAGCAACAAGCAACGACCGTTAAGTTAGACATCTACCATGACCTTCCCGGAAAGCGGGCCCTTTTGAAGGTCTGTGTAAACAGACAGAAAAAAAAGCAGCTGTGCCGGTCATTTGAGAGCGCGAAAGAATTTAGCCTAACGGATACTTAATAACACAGGCGTATACCAGGCCGGCCAGATGCTTCCTGCGCAAGCTTAGTGCCCAGGCTGATTTGCGCATCTTCCACCGCGCATGCGCAGCAGGCACCAGGCTGATCCAGCATATATCTACGCGCAGTACATTTCGGATATGCTGAAAAGAAGAAGGTATGTCGCATGCGAATAATCTGACCTCTAATAATCTCCCTTGAGGACTTCGTTAGCTTTATGGGAGCCGTAAGCGTTCTGACTATACTGCTCAAAAGCAGACCCCTCCAGCCCGGCAACTTTCGACCAACCTTACGCATACAACGCGTGGTCTAAAGCTTGTACAGTAGGACAAGTGCCCGAATGTTTTGCTGAAAGAAAGCCGAGCATATGGGCTGGAGTAATCTTGTATCCATACAAGAAAATCGGTGGGTACCCAAGGGCTCTTGTCCACAATGCCCACTTAATTGTACTTGGGTCTGAGGGAGTCGCAACTGCCCGCATTGTTGCACACTGCGAACACGCAGTGTTCTCCGAAGCAACATACAACGTGTGAACACGCGCAGTGCGTTCTCTCACCAAGGAAGGACCGTTGAAGAAGCAAGACTGCCTAGAAAGACACGCAAATGGTTTGACCAACAGTTTCTAAGCATGTGCCGTCGAGGGCGACCAACGCACGTTAAGTGCGTCTAATTTTTTCTAGTGCTCATGACTGATATGGTCGGTGCGCGGCTTTTGCGATTTTGAGACATTTACATAGGCATGATATTTTAAAACGAGCTATGCAGCGCTGCTTCACGCAGAAGTCTGAATAGAGTAGCTCTTTCACGAACCGTGTAAAGGTTTCGACTTTCTGCTTTAATGCCCCAGCGTCATATTCAACGCCTTTTTGTTCGCACAGAAAACAATGAAATAAGCAATTTGGCACTCCATAGAGCGATCGAGAGCCCAATTATCGCTTCCGGAATCGTTTATATGTAGGGGTGGGACTCCTCGGTTTAAAACGAAAAAAAAAACCATAATATGAATGCGAGTTACACTAAGTTAAAGTTGCAAATTATATAAGCAGGCAAGCCAGGGGCATGATGCGATGATGGAGTTGTAGGATAAGCAGCACAGTTGTGCGATTTGAGGTATTCCTCCGCTAGCCTATACATGCCTCTGGAGACCAGGAAGCGTCATCTCCTCTCTGTTCGAACCCGGGAACTGATCCGGAGTTCCCGGGTTCGAACCCGACCGCGGCTGCTGCGTTTTTATGGAGGAAAAACGCTAAGGCGCCCGTGTGCTGTGCGATGTCAGTGCACGTTAAAGATCCCCAGGTGGTTGAAATTATTCCGGAGCCCTCCACTACAGCACCTCTTCTTCCTTTCTTCTTTCACTCCCTCCTTTATCCCTTCCCTTACGGCGCGGTTCAGGTGTCCAACGATATATGAGACAGATACTGCGCCATTTCCTTTCCCCCCAAAAAACCAATTATCATATGGCAAAAGTAATATTCGCCGAAAAAAACCGAAAAAAGTCCGTCGAATTTTCAAAAAATAAAAACCGAAAAGTCCGGCCACTAGTTACATATCAGCGACAAAAATTAACTTACGTCGGTCTCTTTGGCCCCGTTTTGACCTATAATAATTGTTTTTTTTGGGGGAGAAAGGAAATGGCGCAGTATCTGTCTCATATATCGTTGGACACCTTAACCGCGCCGTAAGGGAAGGTATAAAGGAGGGAGTGAAAGAAGAAAAGGAAGAAAGAGGTGCCGTAGTGGAGGGCTCCGGAATAATTTTGACCACCTGGGGATCTTTAACGTGCACTGACATCGCACAGCACACGGGCGCCTTAGCGTTTTTCCTCCATAAAAACGCAGCCGCCGCGGTCGGGTTCGAACCCTGTTTTGACATATGAGTATAGTTTTCTCGATAATAGCGCAAAATACCTTCTGCAATATAAGCCTGTAGTTAACAAAAAAAAACATGTTTCTTTTATTCAACGTCCTGTGTATATGAAGGGGCTATTGTTGTTGTTTTATTCAAAGTTTATCACGCGCATTTATGAGTCTATTTGCCTGTAAATTCACATCGCTAATTTCATATTTATACTGCCAGGACATCAATACTACACACATTATTAGGAGGACAGTACATCAGGCTAATAAATACAAAGCCACAATCAAATACATATTGCACGACTAGCACAATAGGAAACGTCTTGTGTAAGTTGGAGAATAAAACTGAATAAGTATGGTTCACTGTCTGCTTTTCAAGCACCGGCGTCTTTTACATCGCATTAATTCGATTAATAAAGCAAGAATCATTAATTAAATATTAACCCACTGAATATATACACCTTGGAAGAAGCGCGCGAACTCCCATAGAGGACAGCGGCTTCTCGCGCCCTCTGTTGGCGAATGTGGTGGATCGAACTTTAATTGGATGCGCCTTGTAGAAATGTAGAAGGGCAGTTCCCAAAGCGCTCGCAACCGCAGGGGACTCGAAATACACTCCGCTCTCTTTGTGTCCGGATTCGCGTTAAATGTTCAACGAATGGCAATCATTTCGCTAGCGTAAAAAAAGATCACACATTCATTTCCATTTTCTTGTGCGTGCACCTTTCTACATGAAGCATTTAGTATACCTCCACTGCTTCCAAAGTAACTTATCGAAATAAACTTGTTAAGTAAATACGCAGAAGTGACAAATAGTCATGCCGTCACTATGCGACCGCAAGAAGCCAGAAATATACTGTTTCAGCCTCACTGCCGCAGCTTTTAACAGTTCTCGGTGCCTATCTTTTTCCTATTTAACCCTTTAGTCAGGTTATCTGAGACACTCTGTATACAGAGCGGATGATTGCTTGCGCGTGTATGTTTGAGGGGAGGAGGGTGGGTAGTGTTCAGAAGAACACAATGAGGCACAAGGAACCGATACACACCGCTCAGATGCGTCGTTATGCCCTTTGCAAACCCGCAGACAGGCAGCATTTCTCACTGCGTTAGCTCTTATCTCTGAAGCGATGACGAGCAAGGCCAATACCCCTTGAAATTAGCTCAGAAAGAAGACTCAACTGTCCGAGCGAGACGCTTGCAATGGACAGCAGACGTCTTTGTGAGAGGAAACGAGTAATATGGCAGTTACTGGACAGCGTGAGGGCAGCCGTGAGTCGTGATCGATGTCGCCTACACACTTGTGCATAACAGACAACGCCATCGGTCATTCTTATAAGGGGAGAATAGGCGTGCGTTTGACCGCTCAGGAAGCTGGAAAAAAAAAAAGACCCGCCTAATGTCAGCAGTCTTGCGCAAAGAGCACATAGCGTTCGTTTTCTAATATCATGCCACTCTATTGTGATGGCTCGTCACTAGGGGCGTTCACATCTGACACTTTGGCGCAGCAGGAGGGAGACCGAGCATCGCGATTCATATCACGTGGAAAGTCCGAGGCAGTGAATGTGGTGCCATCTGGGTGTAGTGGAGGAATAATTCACGCAGGAGCACTATGATACTGCACAAATTAAAACCGTTCAGTATGACTGAGTAACTGAACCAC
The DNA here is from genome assembly GCF_052857255.1 of Amblyomma americanum. Classification (NCBI taxonomy): domain Eukaryota; kingdom Metazoa; phylum Arthropoda; class Arachnida; order Ixodida; family Ixodidae; genus Amblyomma; species Amblyomma americanum. The sequence goes on from NC_135503.1 coordinate 25,658,334, forward strand.
GCTTATCGCCTTAGTGTTTCTAGTGTTCGACTGCTGAACTTTAGTTGGCAGGGTGGTATCTGGCCACGGCGGCCGCATTTCGATGGAGTCGAAATGGTAAGACTCCTGTGTGTTGTGTGATGTCAGTACAGTTTAAAAATCTCCAAATGTCTCAAATTAATCCGGAGCGCTCCACTGCGGCGTCCCTCGTAGCCCCCACAGGCAACATCTGAGTCTTATACCATACCATATCATACCATACCATACTATGTCGTACCATACCATAAATCCAATAGAATACAATAAAATATCATAAGATGCCATACAATATATACAATACAATAAAATACCATACCATGCCATACATGCATAGAATACAAGAAAATACCATATCATAGCATATCATCCTATTCCATCCAATGCCACGCCATACCATACCATATCATACCATACCATACCGTACCGTACCGTACCGTACCGTACCATACCACAAAACATTATACTCTACCAGCCGCCGCGGTGGCTGAGTGGTTATGGCGTTCGGCTGCCGGCCCGAAAGACGCGGGTTCGATCCCGGCCGCGGCGGTTGAATTTCGATGGAAGCGAAATTCTAGAGGCCCGTGTGCTGTGCGATGTCAGTGCACGTAAAAGAACCCCAGGTGGTCGAAATTTCCGGAGCCCTTCACTTCGGCGTCCCTCATAGCCTGAGTCGCTTTGGGACGTTAAATCCCCCATAAAACCATAAAAATATACCCTACCATACCATACCATATCATACCATACCATACTATAGCATACCGTACCGTACCATACCACAAAACAGTATACCCTACCATACCATATCATACCATACCATACTATACCATACCGTACCATACCACAAAACAGTATACCATACCATACCATAGCATACGACTCTGCTGCGCCTATACAGCCGGTGCGCTGGAAACAATGGAGACAACTTTACTAGCGGTAATATATCCAGATTAGAGCCGGCCCTCTAATGTTAGCGCTGGCGCGGCCGGTTGTTAAGCGTCTAGTGAAAACTGCCTTGTTGCGCAACTGCTTCTGCATGCGACGAAACAAAAGCTCTATGGGAAATGAAGGGTTCCGAAGTGTCTGCCGCGGCCGCAGGCCCCCATGACGCGGTTTCCTTTCGCCTACGACCATCCGCACTTTCCCCGCGCCCGACGCCTACTTGTTCCAACGGGCCTCCCAACAATGGCGTCGTAAAGCTTCGTAAAGGAAGTGGCGCCCGAAGAGAGTCCGCATCCGCATGCAGTCGCACTCACAACGCGCCAACGTGTTTGGCGAGTTGCGACTGGCGCGACATATGTAATACAAAATGCTACTCTCCTTACGTACGCCTGCTCGATCCGCCTGAAGCAGTGGGACGTGGCTGGTTGGAAAGAGAAGCGCTAGCTCCCACACAACCGCTACCGTATCTTATCGTATCGTATCTTATCGTATCGCATCGTATCGTATGGTATGGCATGGTATGGTATGGTATGGTATGGTATGGTATGGTATGGTATGGTATGGTATGGTATGGTATGGTATGGTATGGTATGGTATGGTTTACACATACTGCAGCCTCACAGGGGCTGTTGCAGGAGTGTGGATATGGGGTACATGATAGGCAGTTGCGCATATATGTTGATTCATGCATGCATAAATACATAAAAGCACATACGAGATACAAACTAACAGAACAAAGCATAGGTGTTGATGGTAATTAAATGGCAACCAAAAACTGCGGAAGCGCACGTGAACGAATTTCGCCGGGCAGGGAGTTCCAGCTTTAGATGGTATGTGGGAAGACGGAGTATTTGTATGCATCAGTGCATGCGTAAAGTAGAGAAATATTCAAACTATGATGGCGCCTAGTTGATAATGGAGCAGAAAAATCAGCGTGGGTGCACACTGCCATGAGGCGGAGAGAGTTAATGAGCATGTGATGTGCATGAGGCACTCGAAGTACCGGCGTGTTGAAAGTGGGGCTATAGTTAATGGTATGGTATGGTATATGGCATGGCATGTTATGGCATTCGGTAAGGTTTCGTATGCTATGCTTGGTGTGGCATTTTATGTTACGGTATTGTATGGTATGGTATTGGATGGTATGATATGGCACGGCACGACACAGTACGGTACGGTGCGGTCGGTACGGGATGGTATGGTATGGTGTCGTGTCGTGTCGTGTGGTGTGGTGTGGTGTGGTGTGGTGTGGTGTGGCGTGGCGTGGCGTGGTATGGTATGGTATGGTATGGTATGGTATGGTATAACTTCCATTGCTGCACGTAGAATGTGAGGGGCGACAAAGTGCTGGACTCGCGGTTAATTTCGACTACCGTAGGTTATTTACGATTCGCTAACATCCTGCAGCACACGGGCGTTTTTGCATTCCCCTTTTATCGAAATGCGAACGACGCGGGATATATACGAGCGATGTTGAGGCAGGAGATGCGGTTCGACCACGAGTAATCATCGCGCGTTACAGAAAGCACACTGTAGCGTCCCATATTTTCGTGCTCTCTCCACTCTGAGGCAGGCGGCCGCGGGCAGAGATGCCGTCCGCTCTCGAAGATGTCTCGGATGCTGTCCCTTTATTTAACACTTCGCTCCTTTCCTAACATCCTCGGTCACGTATACATATAAGTGAGCAGAGACCCGGGTGCACATGCGCCGCAAGCTGCCGCTCTCTGCCCAGAAGCAACAGCAGAAGCAGCATCTCGGCGGGGTCAGCGTCACATGCATGCATGCTGCCACACAGGATGTTCCGTCGCCGGAGCGGCAGCAGCGAACGATATTTTTTTTTCCCCTTCCGATGCTACGCGGCCCCTCCCGCCGTAATTGCCGCCTGCATGCTGCTGCTGCTGCTGTAGCTGCGGGGAGAAAGACAACGGAGTGGGAAAGGGGAAGGGAAGGCGAGGACAGCGTTGTCTGGCGCTGTTTCACCGACCGTATGGTCCCGGGCGCTGCTGCTGGGATGGTTCGAATTTTAATGAAGTTCCCGTCTCCGCGCTTGGTCAGGCGGCAACGGTCAATTTGTGCTGCAACCGTCCGGCCCCAGAAACGCGTCGATAAAGAGAAGAGCCGAGCCGGTGACGTGAAAGAGCGAAAGAAAAGGTGAGCAGCACGCGGAAGGGGCGGAAGGGGAGGGGCCGGGGGGGGGGGGGGGGGTTGTATTCAGATAAGGACCCTCGTGGCAGATGTTCTTTGAAGCGCTGCGCGTTTGCTGCTTTGTAGAAAACGTGGTGGAGGGAGGGAGGGACATTACTTGTGGAAGTTCCTTAGCGGACATCTCGAAGCCTCTGGGCATTCGCACAGTGCTTGGGGGCCACGGGAAAGGAAGCATCGCTCCGAGAGTCCTTTTTGTTCTTGTGGTTGTTGTTCTTGTCTCCGTTCATATGGAGGCAGGCAGAGTCCTCTGGCGTCGTGGTCGTTAATGACCCGACGTGGCCCAAACGCGAAACAAAGGCGCGTTCAGTTATGAGGCGAAGCTATGATCGATACTGTGTCAGGAGCTTTTGGTGGGTGGCCAGTACGCCTTCCCTGAGCGTCACTTACTTCTGGATTACGCGGCGGTTGTAATGGACTCGAAAGGAAGGATCTACATGGCGCCAGTAATTGGCACGCTTGATAGATTGTATAGGGCTTACAGGACTGCCTCATAGTGGCGAGATAGCGTGTCATGTGTATTGCTTTCATGTCGCTGACGTTGTGGAACGCACGACGTTATTTATAGTTTGGAGCACATCCGATCGTTAGTTTCTTTTATGACCCCAGAGTGAAGCCATAGTGAATCTAAGAACGCAGGACACTGTATAGGAAGCCATCAGATGACGACACCAAATGCGGTGCCTGCAACAAAAATAAAAAAAGGTCTCAGGTCACGTACCCCAAGGCCAAATAATGAGGAAATGACAGCATTGAAGTCTAATTTGTCACGACTGATGTTGTAAATCTGCATACGGGCGAGTCAACCAATCTGCAATCTCCATGTCAGCACGGTTCTCGCGCTCTGTTTACGTTTAAACCATGCGTCACTAGAGACTTGACTGACAGGTCCGTGCTTGCACCAAGAGTGAAGAGACCACGCATGAAATTTCGCCGAAAACACAGCTGTTTCTGTTTCGTGTCATAAATCCTTCAGAAGTTGTTTTCCAGAGGAAGGATTTGTGCCTACATTTCGTCTCGACACACACACACACGCACACGCACACACGCACGCACACACAGGGCATATTTAAGGGAGGAGTTGTCTCCTCTCCTTAGAGAAATTTCGCATTGGGAAAACTAACCTGAAACCGATTTTTATATGGTTCAAATATAACCGCACCTGCCCCTCCCCAAGAAAAAAAAGATGTCCCTTCAGGAGTGAACCTTAACTTCGCCCTTCAGCGTTCATCGCGCACGCAGGGGTTTCCGCTTGCGAGACAAGAACGCAAGAGCACCTATTGCCTATCAGGCATTGTTTTTTGGATACCTCACGGCGGGGTGTTCCGAAACATGGCTCAAGTAAACGAGCCGGCATACGGCTGAGCGTGTTAGTTTTGTGATGCTTCATAGAGACAGGTTATACTCGAGTTTTGGGATCAATGAAACTTAAATGAAGCGGCCATAAGCTTGAATGATGTCTTTAGAGTACCTACTGCTTTCAAACGGGGAAATTCATGAGATAAAACAAAAATTATTTTTTTTTTATGCGAGCCAAGCGGCCTGCGATATCTCTCTTCGCTAAATGCGCTGTATTATACATTAATAAAAACAGTTGCAAGTCGCTTTTGCGCAAGGCAGGCGAGAATCCCCATTTTTTTAATTGGTTTCATTATACGCCTCGTACCCCGCACCAAGGCCCTTCCATAATCCATCCGTATCGCGCTGTGCATGAATATTCCGTGTCACGACGATATCAGGTGAGCTCTGCGTCGCTTCATGTAGACAGCGTGTTTTCAATGGGATCGTCCTTATGGATCACATAATTAATAATTATAATTGGTTTTTGGGGAAAGGAAATGGCGCAGTATCTGTCTCATATATCGTTGGACACCTGAACCGCGCCGTAAGGGAAGGGCTAAAGGAGGGAGTGAAAGAAGAAAGGAAGAAGAGGTGCCGTAGTGGAGGGATCCGGAATAATTTCGACCACCTGGGGATCTTTAACGTGCACTGACATCGCACAGCACACGGGCGCCTTAGCGTTTTTCCTCCATAAAAACGCAGCCGCCGCGGTCGGGTTCGAACCCGGGAACTCCGGATCAGTAGTCGAGCGCCCTAACCACCGAGCCACCGCGGCGGGTAGATCACATAATTCGGCTGATGCATCCTTGCATGTTCGCGTGCGTTCATATGTGCGTGCGTTCGTGCGTGTGCGTGTGTGCGCGCGCCATCAGCCCCAGTCCACACCGATTCGAATCAGCGTTCTATTCAGCCAGTGTGCTCGAGAGATAAGCGTGCGTGAGGGACTAGACGCTGCGTGAGGGACTAGATGATGCATTTACCTGCACATTGTCTCGTGCATGATATCTTGTCTATATTGCCGACGTAAACCATATGGACGAACAGAAATGGCCATTGATGATACATTTTATCGATGGAAAAGCGCGGAGAAAGCCAGCTTTGGGCGCAGAGTGGCGTCGTCCTTATACAAGGTGCCCTCGCTTGCTCGGAGAAATACCGAAGTGTCTGAATGGAATAAATAACGTCTAAACTAGGCTGGAAATATCTGAACTTTCTATTTCCTTTTAGTTTATGCTTATGTACTACACTCCGTCTTTGCATCTGAGACTGAAGAAAGGGCGCCGATGGACATCTACACTTTGGCAGCGCCCTAGAAGTACGCACTGTATTCATTCGCACAGCTTGTTCGCATTAGTAGGTCAGAGAAACTTTCCTTCGGCCGACCTTCCACACCCTCTGACATTAAACTTCTCCCACTCCTTCACTCCCTCCCTCCCTCCCTCCCTCCCTCCCTCCCTCCCTCCCTCCCTCCCTTCCTCTCTCCCATTAAAAAAAATATGTCGTTGAAGCTACGTGCGCTTTGCCTCGTGCTCGCACTCTCCACTCCACTGTAGATTCTGTGAGAGTGAATAAAGTGGACCTATCTCGCGGACTTCGACGAACAAACAACGACAACAACCGCATACACTCACCGGCATGCGACTGCAGCGACGTTGACGGCGAACACGGTGACGACGCGGGCGCCCCTCCGTGGCCGTCAGGCGTGCATCGCGGCCGAGGAAGAAGCTGCCGCGCAGCTAGAGCAGTGGCGCGTTCGTCGCGCACGGCTGCTAATGTTGCTAATTAAGTAAATTTCGTGCCGCGGCGCTGGGTGACGGGGCCCCCCCTTAATCTGGCGCCGTTCCTCAAATGCCCTCCCGCGGCATGTTCGGATGGCGCTGCCGGTTCCTCCCTCAGGCGAGAGCATACGTCCGCCACGCCACCGTCCCTTGATTGTTACTGCCGCTTGTACGGTCGTTGCTGTCGCCGTTGCTAATGTTTGTCGTCGTCTTCTTTGTGTTCTTGTCGTTGTCGACTGCGTGTGTGCAGCAGGCAGCGCCGCGCTGATGTTATCACCGCGCCGCGAGCGGGGGATACGCTCATTCTGTTTTGGTTTGCCAGCGTTGCCGTGCAGGCCGAGGGGCCAATCCTTCTTGTTTTTTTTTCTTTATGATTTCAGGCTTCCGGATGCCGCCCTGTGCCGTCCACTCTGCAGCATCCCTCGTCGAATTCAGGTTCGGATGCGCACCTGTTTCTGTGATTGCTGTCAATCCTGCGGCATCTCCACCAGTCTGGACTTCAGCGGTGGCACGTCAGCGCTGGTGGCTTGCGCGCAATAAACAAAATTTTTAACACGGTTAAGTTGGCGCACTCGTGGATGTGTGTCAATTAAATAATTATCAGTCTTCTTGCCCTGCTCCGTGATGAAGAAGCATAGCTAAGAACACCGGTTCCGCCGCACCGAAGATTCTAGCAGTGCCCGCAGCCCGTCGCACAAATCTCATTGGGGCCTTTATGTTCTTGATCGGTCGCTTAGCTGGTCATTTTCCTTCTATGCCTCACTTATGGACTCCTTATGACGTTTATGGGCCCAATAATTGCTGGCTCCTTCTCTCCTATGCATCCATTAAGGGTTCCTTACGTGACTTATGAGGCCCTCATGTGGTCCTTATAGGTACTTTATGCGGACCGTTTGAGCAAATTTTTGAGGAGGAGTTAAGTGATAGCGGACGTTTTCGGCTACGACATAGTACGACGCCCACTCCGACAGCTATTCCGGTTCCGACTGAAACAGCACCGCATGTATATATCGTTGCAAAATTGAAGTATAGTGTGGGTTTTCGCAAAGTTTATGCATTGCTTTGCTTGCGTCGTTACAAAAGACGTGAGCGGCCACGTGTCGTGGACCGCGCATATTTTCTAAAAGAAAAAGAAAACGAAGAAAATTTTTAGGAGGTGTGCACTAAATGCGCGATGTTTTGACGTCATTCGCTGGCTGTTTCACAAGCACTTAGCTATATGCTAATGTAAGCTGCGAAGAAATGGAAAGTTTCCGCCCCGTTGCCGCCCCGCCCGCCCCGTTCTGTGCGTCCTCTGTGAACGACGTTCCGTACTGGAAATTAAGCAGACAGAAAATCTTTGCCTCCAATCTCTGCCTCCAATCTCAATCCAACAATCTCTGCCTCCCACTGCACCACAACTTGGCTGCTTCAGCTGGAGTTAACAAATACGTTTTTTAAAAGGGGAAGTTGCTTCATTTCGGTGTTGCTGATGGGTGGCGTTTGTCATACATACATTTCCATACCTTACTGCCTTAGTTTGGTCAGGTCGGGTTTTGAAGAAACGTTAACATATAAGCAAGCTATGACGATTTTTAAAATGTTGTACATCTTCGATGCAAGCGGAACAATCATTTTGAATCTTCGTTTGTCGCACTATTGGCTTATTTGCACGTCCTCCACTAAACCTTACAAACAGCGCAGGCATAAAGTAAAACACTATCCTTTCTTTATTGCTTTTAAAGCCTCTTTCCGGAAACGTGAATTCAATCCTAATATATTTTAAGTTATCATGAAAGGACAGTGATATAAAGCTTCATCTGCTATTGAATTTGATGAATACTTAGGAATATTTTGCGCAATGTTTTGAATACGTTCTCACGTAGAAACCGAATACGGGCGAATGCCGTATAATACTGCCGATGGCCGGTTTGGGTAAAATCAAAAGAGCGTCAATAAATGGAAATAGTGTCTCACTGCCCACTTTACTTTAACAAAGGGAGCATGAAGGAAAAAAACAATTTAAAGACACACTACGTCGATAGCCGCAATGCCAGGTTCGGTGATTAAGAAAAGAAAACTTTCAAAAGCTGATCAAACTTTTCACACAAGGCTTCCTGCCGAGCATTCAGCCAAAAGCGAAACAATAACTGGCCTTAGTGAACAATTCTAGCGCATGCCATAGCCTGAAGTAGCTCCTTTGACCTGTTCCTAACAAAACGTTGTTGTAAGCTGCATTACAAGTGTGCTCTTGAAAATTTTAGGGGCATTAATTTGGCTGTGTATCGAATCTTCCGGCAAAGGCCAAGCCGGTGTAATATTACGAGTTTGGTTTGGTTGGTTTGGTTTAAGGGGGTTTAACGTCCCAAAGCGACTCAGGCTATGAGGGACGCCGTAGCGAAGGGCTGCGGAAATTTCGACCACCTGGGGTTCTTCAACGTGCACTGACATCGCACAATACACGCGCGTCTAGCATTTCGCCTCCATCGAAATGCGACCGCCGCGGCCCGGATCGAACCCGTGTCTTTCGGGTCAGCAGTCGAGCACCATGGCCACTGAGCCACCACGGCGGCGCTAAGAAGTTGTTGTAAACTAGGAAGCGCAAAAATACCGGGCGAGGGACAGAGTAAGGGACACAAAAACAGGTTCACGAGCGCTACTACCAACTGTTTATTCATGCTGTGGGACAAGCGATATATAGGACCAGAATGTCGAGCATGCGCGTGGAAAAGACACAAAAACCGCACATCAGTCATGTACACAAGTTAATAAAAAAATAATCTAAAAATGCACATCCCGATGAATAAATTTGTACAGACGTGTCACTGACACAACGTTCGGACAGCTTACGGATATAATAAGCCTCTAGAACGAGTCTAGCCTTATCATTGCCGCTCTTGCCTAGAATCGTGGTCTTCTCCAACCTTTCCCTACACGTGCACGAAGCAAGGTGACGCACGAGATTAGCACTGGCGTCTTTGTTTTCTGTTTTTTTCTGTCTTTGTTTCTATGTTTTTATGTTCTAGAGGCTTATTATATCCGTAAGCTGTCCGAACGTTGTGTCAGTGACACGTCTGTACAAATTTATTCACCGGAATGTGCCTTTTTAGATTACTTTTTTGATTAACTTGTGCGCATAACTGATATGCGGTTTTTGTGCCTTTTCCACGCGCATGCTCGACATTCTGGTCCTATATATCCCGTGTCCCACAGCATGAATAAACAGTTGGTTGTAGCGCTCGTGAACCTGTTTTTGTGTCGCTTACTCTGTCCCTCGTCCAGTATTTTTGCGCTTCCTAGTTTACAACATGCATCACCAACAAGCCCGGCAGCTTGCTCTCCTGAGCTGCGAAGTTCGTTCGGTGCCGGTATAGACAGTCTGTTCGGTCCCACCACCATGCCTCCTGAGAAAGAGTGTAGTCATCAGACGCTGCACAATACTCCTTTTACTTTTAGTGACCTGTCGAAATACAGTGAAAGTTCTGTTCAAGTAGGCAGAGAAAAGTCATCCCAATCCCACTGCAAAATCTACATGACACCAGTCCGTTAACCTAATCCACGAGTCTCACGCGGGATGCTGTAGTGGCTCCTTCCGGCTGTTTGTTGCAGTACTTATTTTTCGCGCCCATAGTCTCCCGCACGTGTGTTTTCGCTACTCCCCACTATTTTCGCGTGTTTTTTTTTCTCTATTCTGCTTTTCCTTTTTGCTATTGTCACTGTTTGTTTCTTTGTGCTCGTTTTTTTTTGTTCGTTTCTTTAGCAGCGGCGACAGCAGGCACCGGACGATTGCATCGACGTCATGTTCGCCGCCGCCGCCCGGCGCGGATCGCTGTTCCGAGCCTGCAGCCCCGCTGCTCCCCCTTGCCCTCGCCCCATCCGCTCACCTGTTTGCCGATTTATTAATATGCATGTCCCGTCGTCGCCGTCCGACAGCGGGCCAGAGGGGACCGGCAGTGGAGGGGAAGATAGAGAGAAGAGACTCAACGGCACAGGAAAGGAAGCGACGGCGGAGAAAAAGAAGAAACAAAAAAGAGAGAGAGAACGAAAGAGAGGAGAGGAGGGTACACGCAGCCGATGAAACAGGATTAGAGGGAAATAGCGCATGAAACTGACGGTGGCGGCAGACCTTGTGTTGTTTCATCTGTTGTCGCGTGGGACCGAGGCGAACGTTCCCTGTAAGTCGAGTGGGATCATTGAGTGGTGTAATTGGGGGTGAATAGGTTAGTGTGGTAACGTAGACCCCCCCCCCCCCCCCCCACTGCAGTCGATGCCCGGTGTAATTGCACCAAGTGGCAATGGACGCTGTGTGATGTATTATGTGTAATGCGTAATGCGTTATAAAAAGTTGTATACGAAGCGAAATAGCAAATAATCGAGGGGTTGCTGTACAATTCCGAACTGGCATGTGCAACCAGAACAAGTTCACGAAATTAAGATCTCTCTTCACTAGCCGCCACGGTGGATCAGTGGTTATGGTGCTCGGCTGCTGACGCGAAAGATGCGGGTTCGAACCCGACCGCAGCTCTCGCATTTTGATGGAAGCGAGATTAGAGGCGAGTGGACTGTGCGATGTCAGTGCACGTCAAAAAAGCCCAGGTGGTCGAAATTATTCGGAGCCCTCCACTACGGCGTCCCTCATAACCTGAGTCGCTTTGGGACCTTAAACCCCCTCATACCTACCTTTCTTTACTCGAGTTGCCCGCGGTCTAGTCGCCTAAAATTCGCTCTTGGTGGCAGAGAAGTGAGCAAAAAGAAAATAATATTTTGCGACGTCAGACTTTTGGGGATGTCGAGGCGATTATTGTTTTTTTCATTAACTCTTAGACGCAGGTTCTCAAGGTAGGCATTCGTGCACAAAATACTTATTTGTTTTCCATTAGGCTGGCAGATTGAGCATTACATCGAAAAAAAAAACAAATGTTAAAATGTGTATTCACTATCTAAAGCAGGTTTTAATGTCACAGCACCTTTATAAACGTTTGCTCGTACTCCTTCATCAATCTTTGAAGCGACAGACTCTAGCTGCGCGCACTGCTGTTCGTTCGTAAAAGGCACCTGGAAAAATAAATGCCTGTCTAAAGCTCCCATTAAATATAGACCGCCTGGGAGACATGGTAGAAATTATTGAAACAATTACAAGAAAACCTTGTCATTTCAGGGTTTCTCTGTTAAAAACTCGTCTTCTATTTCGCGAGTTAGGTGCTCTTAAAACGAACGCTATATATTGTCACTGAGAAACGGTTGACGTAAGCAGGGCTGGTTTACTTGCTTTAATTAGACGCGCAAGACGTTGGAACGCGCAAGGCAGCAGGCAGCACGAGAGATGATGAAGACGAAGCATCTAGCCCCGAGATGGCTCAAGGCTTGCCAACTGCCAGGAAATGCAGTTTAGCCGCTGTATGACGCCACTAGAGTAGTTAGTAGCGTAGCAATATACATCCATATTTCTCGGCGCTGAGCGCACTTGTGCCAGTCAATAATGATACAAGCACTCGCCAGAATCGTTACATGTTTCTCCAAGGGACATATTTTTGCCTATCGGGCATATTTTTCCAAGCATTCAAACCACCCGGATGGTGCCCTATATTCCGGAACCTAAATGTCGCAGCCGTGAATTGCGACATAGCGAAATTCCGCTATCTGTAAACACGCTGCACTACAAATAAACAGCATGGGGAGATAACGAGCCATTTTACTCCGGCCTTGCTAGTCGTGCCCTAGTTTTCAGTTCTCGTCCACTAAGATCACAGAGCACTGACACGTGAGCCTTTTGCAAGCTGGAACTAATAACTCATCAAGCTGTGCGCGTTACGCCAAGGCAAGAAGAAAGACACGTGCGCTGTGGGACAATTGCGCCTGCGTGCCTGGCGTATACTGGTGTGCTCGATGTAAAAAACAACTTGTCATTTTCTCCGACATTTCAACATTCACTATGCGTTCTTCTATCGTTCTATTCGCTTTCCTCAGGAAACAAGAGAACAAAGCTTCTGTAGAAAATTTCTTTGTCGAAAAAACACGGAAGAGAAGGAAAAGTAAATGGCACGAAAAAGACCACATACACCGCATCTTTTATTGCAAGGAAACAAAGAGAGCTGTTTGCATTCTTTTAACGAAACTATCGCGAGCATCGTCATTACCATATACAAGGTCTCCTCAGAAAACTTTGCATCTCTGCGGAGTGCATTTCCGCTGGAATAGGAAGAAGAAAAAAATGGAGGGGAAAGAACCGTCAGTCCAGATGGCGCCATCATTAGCGTCGAGTGGTGTCAAATGTCAAGCCTACATACGCTATCTGCCAATACACGGCGCGAAATTTCACAATAGACCTAGGATGTTCCGCGAACGGCGTTAAGGACCTTTAGGCTCGCGAAGACTTCGAAACCACTTTCTGAAGGGCGACCAGTAATGAAAGAAACCCCGCAAAAATAAAAAAATACCGAAAAGATCAGAGGAAAATTTTGATTACTCTTACAAGCTCTTAGATGAGACATGCCAATTCCAATTGTTTTCGGTGTGAATCATGTTCAATATCCACTGCCCTCTAGGCACGCACAGTAAGCGTCCTCACGTTTTTCGTGATCCGCTAGGATATGCAGCGAGGCGTAGAAGTATCCGCGCACGATGCTCAAGCACGGCCTAGGCTTCGGGAGCAAGGTCTTCGCGTGCGAGGCAGGTACGTATCAGCCACGTGACCTCGCTGCAACGGCGCTCGAAGAGTTTCGCAGATACACGGACGTTCGCGCCACTGTTTCCATGCCTGGGGCGTTGCCGTGAAGGGTGAGCTCACGCGCGACCTGCTCGGGTGCCGAGCCCGGCGCGATGCCACGGCGAAAGACGGTTACGTGTGGAGTAAAAACGAAAGTTCTTGCAAGGGCAGACCGGAAGTGTGCTTGTTGTATGTTTCGAGCACGAGCACACTGTCGGCACTCCGGCCAATTGGAAATGTCCAGCAGTTTCACGCTCCTCTGGCACTCTAATACCAGCCATTTGCTTTGATTGTTTCAGAACTCCCCCTAGTTTGGCGCCTTTGCTGCGGCTCTTAAGAGTTCCACCGCCCTGGTTCAGAGCCGCACTAGTTAACAATCTTGACGCTAGGTGGCGGCAGCCACTACACCAATTCAAAGAGGATGCCAATAAAATCTATCCACCCATCGAGGTTATGGTACTTCCGGGGACAAAAGTATGAGATCTCTCTTTCTGAATCGTGTTTACTCCCTGTATCAAAGAAGCTGCAATCAACCTTGGAAGCTTAGCGCGTTATTTGGAGACCAACTTGAGCACTAAACAGGAAAAAAAAATCGTCAGCATAGTTGTGAAGCTGTTGAGATGTGAAGCGAGAGGGAGTAGGGAATGTCTCGTACTCATACCAGCGGGTGTACAAATCCACTCCAAGGGCGACTAAGAAATCGGACACAAGCAGTGCCATATCCAGCACACTGAGGTCGTGGTTAAGCCACCCTTCGGTGCTTTTGCCGCCGTCCACCATCTTCCCCCTTGCCATCTGTGTTCCGAAAAACTAAAAATGAACGCCCGCTTTAAATTTGGAACAATTGTTCACCTGTACCTTTACTGGCAAAGAACTACTTAACGCGGTTCCAACCAAGAACCTTATGTGATGCTTCGCAGTAACTTGGGTGAGCTAGGGTTAGTTCGGAGGAGCGTCGCGCCAGTTGCAGTCGAGAAGAGGGTGGCCTTGAGGGTGACCATGGCCCAAGCTAGTGTAACTAGAGCCCCTGCAGAAATAAAATAAATATTGCCGGGACTGGGTTTCGAGCCCTCGGTGGCGTGAACAGATCAGTTTCGCAGGCCACTGCACGAGAGCGCAGTATGCTATTACCCCAGACGATCACGCCTCTTCTTAAACTGCAGCATACTCTCGCGCTGTGCATTACAAGTCGTCGCCTTCACCAGCTTTCATCTGCGGCAAAGCACAATCATGAGCCAACCAGGCTAAACACATGTTTTTGCACGTCTACTCTGTTTAACTACGTTAAAACCCTACCGCTTTTTATTTAGTTAATATAAAAGTTGTCCTCTGCAATGCGCACACTTTACCGAGCTCCTCAATACTACGTAACACTTCCTGCACAAGCCTCTCCGATATTTATGTAACAGTATGCTGCCTTCGGAATTACCACTCGGTTGTTTCCGCAGACATTGAACTCGAGACGTTGCAGCACTTTCGTACATCTTTAGGGAAGCACACGCAAGAGAGGGGTAGGGGGGGGGGGGGGGGGATCCCACCGCCGTATACGCCGTTTACGCTGAGTAGTCGGGCACCGCGCGTACACGTACGCGGAATGCAAAGCGCCCGAGAAATCTCCTGGGGATCGTTGCGTTTCCTCCTTAGTATGCATCCTTATTCAGACGACCGCCTGGCGTCGATAAGAGGGAGGAGATGTTTGCAAGGTTAATGTTTGTTTATGCATACCCTCACGCGTGCAGGCAGATAGGGTGTCCAAGAAAGATATGAATGGAGGAAGGAAGGAAGGAAGGAAGCAGTAGAGAAAAACAGTGACGTCGAGGAAACCGCACTGCATGCATGTATGTATATACGAGGGACCTCGTAAAACACCGCGAACGCAGCTACTGGCGCCGGGAGCGCACTCTCACTTTCAGCGCGCATTTCGGATTCGAGCTTCGGGGCACGTCCAACGTCGCGTGTATGAAAATGCCGGCCGCGTTGGGGAAACGCACCGGTTCCAGCGCGGTTGCCTCATCGATAGCATCTTAATTGCGAGCGCGAGCGAGCGCGCGCGCCTGATGCAGAGGGGAAGCGGGTCCTGCTATATTCTGAATGGGTGATTGCGGGGACCTTGATCTTGCAGTGCCTCAACTCGCCTCCTCTCTTTCCCCTTTCTTCTTCTTCTGCCTTCTCTCTCCCTCTCTCTCTCCCCTCTCTCTCTCTCCAGACACCTTCCCAGCACCGCGTTGCTGTCGGCATCATGCATGCTTCCTGACCTGCATATTATGCGGCGTTCGATGAACTTGAAAAGAAAGACGGCACCGGCGCGTCATGCGTGGCGGGGAAGCACACAGCCGCTGCTTTTGGCAGAGAGGTGGTATTTTGTCCTTGTTTGTTGTTTCCGGTGCGTCAGGAGCAGGCGCGCCTAAGAGACGCTCGCCGTTTTGAAGTTACGAGGGGGAGTTGACTGCGCATTGAGGCGGTGCTAAGAAAAAGGTGTTCGTTTCTTGGAAACCTACGTCTGTGCTCAGCAGTGCGCGTGTTTGAGTTCACTGGGTGTGCGTGTGCGCCTGTGCATAAGTGCGCGCGCACTTAGTGACTTGCGATCTCATTCAGCGCTATTTTTAACGAAGGCGAAGAATGATGCCTTTTGCGAGGTTGTTTGTTTGTATGTTTGTGCGTGTGTGGTGACTTCGCATGTTTTGTTATACTGTGGCTCCCCTTCAACTTAAACCGCATGGCATGCCGGATATCCCTTTACTCTGTCATTTATTCTGAGCTCAGTAGTCGATTGGAATGACGTGCCATCAACCATTGTCACCGAATTAAACATATCTATACATATCAAGAACTCGTCCGCTCAGTTAGTGGTGTTCAATGTCTGCTACGTTTTTTTTATATTTAATATATTTCTGTTTTATTGTTGTTGTTAGTCGTGTTGTACTTTTTTTGTGTTGCTGCATATATTCTGCCTTGAGGCATAAGTTGTCTATTACCGCATTGTTATCGCATTCTTTGTACTATGCGTTTTACTTATTTTACTTTGCACTACGCATTTTATTTATCCCCCCCCCCCCACTCTTCGTGTAATACCCTCCTTCAAGGGCCTTTATAGGTGTTTTGAATAAAATGAAAAATAAGCTTACTTCTTTGCTTCTGAGTGGAAAGTTATCAGTGAGATGACGTCTATAGGCACAGCGTGTAAATATATGACCCCAGATTACTACTGCCTTCACAAGAGGCGCCTGTGAGAAAGACAAATCTAAATATTTTAAGTATGAGGCTCTGTGAAAGTACTGCGTGCATGCCGCAAAGCTATAACGGTAGCTCACCACCCGAAACGGAATGACTGCAATTTCGTTACAGCCACCATTTTGCAGCGCTTAATAAAGGGTCTTATTGCGAAGCATGCATGATTCAGATGAGGGTCACAATTGTTTAGGCTTAGTTGTGTGTCGCACTTTGTTTTTATTCTATTTATCCATTCTTTGCTCCGCTGTTAAGTATGCTTCGGCGTCATACTTCACTCTTCACCTTTGTTAAGGCAACCAGACGTAAGTTGCTACACAGCGTACGCTAAGTGGCTATTCAAGTGATGCAACTCAATGAAATCAAACCACGCTGCCCAAACAGTGACGCGGTGGCATTTGCGTAGTATTCCATCCAATCCCTCTAGTCCGCTGTCATTCTGCGGAACATAACAGCCAATAGCCCGCCTTCCTACGCTGTAAACTGCCATACCATTGCTGAGGGCTTCAGACAGTCTAGCTTAATTTCACATGTAGAAAAAAAAAAAAACTCGTACAAAAATATCTTCAGACGGTATTTTGACAATCTATTAGGAACATACTAATACTCACTTGACAGTCTATATAGACCGTGTTCTAAGCTGTTTCTGATTGCAGCTCTATACAAAAGGGAAACAGCAGAAACCAGCTGAAAATTTAAAACATCCGTGTACTCGTTATTAGCCCGGCTGAGAACATCCTGCCACGGCAGCACTGACGTCGAGAAACAAGCGGAACAAAGAAAACCTGACATAGGCGCAGAACCGGTAAAGAAAAAGAAACAAGTCCTGGTCGAACTGCATCGTTCGCCACTGATAAACGGCAACTGGATTCGTAGGACGCGAGCATGTTGTAGAGTCGGCTTTTTTTTCTTTCCCGTTGCGTGCGATCGCGCTCCGCACTCGGTTTCTCCGGCCAAGTAAGAAGGGGCTACGATCATTCTCTCTCTCTCTCTCTCTCTCTGTCTTTCTTTATTTTACTCGAAGACAGAGGAGGAGATAGTGAGAAGAAGAAAAAAAATCGCACGCAGCAAACAAGCACACTCGGCAGAGGGATTCCTGAATCGCGCAGGAGAAAAACCTCGTCTCCATGACCCCCAGAAAAG
This sequence comes from Amblyomma americanum, assembly GCF_052857255.1. Lineage (NCBI taxonomy): Eukaryota > Metazoa > Arthropoda > Arachnida > Ixodida > Ixodidae > Amblyomma > Amblyomma americanum. The sequence goes on from NC_135503.1 coordinate 25,675,668, forward strand.
GGATAAGCCAGGATGGAGGGCACATGACTCCTCGCGAAACGGCGGGGACTCCTGGGGCGTCTCAAATGTGGCGATAACTGATGACGCTCCTTTCTCTTTCTCTTCGCTCTCTCGGCGACTCTGTTTCTTTGGGCCGGCTGCAGCGGTGGCGGTGCCGTGCGCTTGCGCGCCGATCCACGCGTGTATACGTGCCTTGGGCCTCGGCTAAACGGGACCGCGGCGTGACGGAGCACGTCTTCGTGAGCGCCTCGGAGAACAACGTCGACGGGCGCCGATATCGGCGGCGTCGTTTCTGTGTGCGTGTGCCGCCCGCTCGCCGAAAGAGGAAGTGCGCGGCGCAGCTGGGCTGTGGATGGCGATGCGCTGCCCCGGCGACGGTAAACACCAAACTGGAACGGCTTCGCTGCGCAGAAAGAAACGAGGAGGAGGAAGAGGAGAAGGAAGTGCGTGGCAGAGAAGGAAAAGAAGAAGTACGGAGAGGTAACAACAACAACCCAGCAAGGTGTTCGCGACGAAGAAAAACTAAGAAGCACGGAAGAAGCTCGTTGGTCGGTCCTCGCCTGCGCGCTGCCTCCACCGCCGCCGCCGGTGGTGGTGGTGCTGGTGCACACGGAGAAAGGCAAACGACAACAAGCGAAACTGGCTTTCGCCGCCATCGGCCCAGCTCCTCTTTCTCTCTCTCCCTCTCGCTTTTGGTGGCTTGTGCCTGCGTGTGACCTCAATAATGGCAAGAGCCGGTGGGGGTGCCTTGTCTTTGCGGTCTCTGCCGTAATTCTTTCTTGGTTCGAACTTCGCCTTTTCACTTTTCGCTTTCGGCAGGTGAAAGGGTAGATGGGAGGGGGGGTCGGCTTAGCCTCGTTTTGCTGGCAAGCGCGGGCTCTTTCTCTGCGAGCGCGTTTTCCCCGCGCTTAGCGGCAGCAACTCACGTCCTCAACATCGGGATGAGCTGCTGTATACTCTTCCGCGAAGAATTCGAAGCGTCACCCACTCCCCCCCCCCCCCCCCCCCCCCTAATTTCCCTCCTCTCTGAGCTTTCAAGAACGCGTTAACAGTACAGGAGACCTAGGCCCAAAGTCTGACACGAAAGTCAGTTGTATTGTATGATGTTAATTGACCCGTTTTCACGGCCATGCGTTGTGCACTAGGCCGTTCTAGAAATGCGCTAAGCACAAGGGGCAGAGTTCGTCACCCGGCTGTTTCTTCTGTATTTTGAAAGCACTCGGTTACCGAGGTCATGCTGAAGAATTTCGTGCGGTTAAAACCAACTATAGAAGCCTAACTATAGAAACCAACTATAGAAGCTTAAGTTAAGGACAACGCAGCGAGCCATGCAAACAAAAATGATAGGTGTAACGTTAAGAGATCGGAAGAGGGCAGAGTAGGTGAGGGAACAAACACGGGTTAATGACATCCTAGTCGAAATCAAGAGAAAGAAATGGGCTTGGGCAGGGCATGTAATGCGAAGGCAAGATAGCCGCTGGTCCTTAAGGGTAACGGAGTGGATTCCAAGAGAAAGTAAGCGTAGCAGAGGGCGGCAGAAAGTTAGGTGGGCGGATGAGATTAAGAAGTTTGCAGGCAAAGGGTGGATGCAGCTGGCAAAGGATAGGGTTAATTGGAGAGACATGGGAGAGGCCTTTGCCCTGCAGTGGGTGTAGTAAGGCTGATGATGATGATGATGATGACGATGATGATGATGATGATGATGATAGAAGCCTCTGCTGCGCTTGTTGAGCAGACTACAGTCTTCGTACGTGGTGCTCAGAAACTGCAAGTAAAAAAATTGAGGGCTAGATACGACAACACACGCAGCGCAATGGCTACTGTCGGTGCCTAGTCTAGTGTTTCCTGTGTAAAACTGTAAATTGTTTGCTTTAACGTCACGAATTGGCACATGTCCTACAAGGGATGTCGTAGCGGGGGAGCTCCGGATCAATTTTGACCTCCAAGGGTTCTTGGACGCACCGCATAATGAACGGGCGTTAATACGGTCACCGCGGCCAGGCTCAAACCCGCGGTCTTGAGAGCAGCAGCCTAAAGCCAAAGCCGTTGAGCCGCCCCGTGTTGTTTCGTGTACAATGTACTTTCCTATAGTTTCTTTACGCAGTTTTTATCGCGTAACGCTTCCGGCTCCAGTTCTTGGCAAACTCTGCGAGCGTTTCCTCCGCACAACATCAGTTCGTGTCTTGTTCTTGTCCTTAGCTTTGAATAATAGGCTTCAGGTATACCTTTCGGATCAATCTAAGCCACTGCAGGAGCTCTTTCAAGTTCAACTCAACATTAACGCTCGAGTTCTTCTGATTCAGCTGCCATGACAAAGACTTTAAACAGTCTATAGACTGTCCATAGGCTTCTGTCTAAAAGTTATAGGCTATCTATAGACAAACTCTAGAGAACAGTCTACAGGCAATACAAATCCCATAGACAGTCTATAGACAATCTATAGGTTTATGGCCTTACGCTTTTAGTAGACTTTTGGCGATAGACAGTCTATAGACTACGAATAAACATATAAATATCTATAGGGAGGAAATAGAGTCTATAAGAAGTCTATAGACTGTCTATAGACATTTTTTATAAGGAAGGAGCCCGTGCTTGTGTGCTCATCAGCCGCACACAAATATCTATTATAAATTGGATTTAACGTTTTGTGGAAATGAGTTCTACCAAGAGATTTTAGCACTCTGTCCAAAAGTACAGTGATCGCTGAGCCTAAAGTGGCGCTGCAGTCAGCTCGGGACGGCAGGCGCTGATACATGGGAGCGCATTAACCATGGCGACAGGCGAATGTCAGGACTCACACAGCGAGTTTGACGGCGGCGTTTTGAGACCAACTGCGGACGTTTGTTCCAGAAGGTCCCAGGCTTTATTGCCATCTTTCACCGTTTCATTAGTGTCCACAACATTCTATACCCTACAACAAGTAGCGTCTTCAAGATGATACGGTCGGCGACCAAACCAATTTCAAGCCATCTGTCCCTCCCCCCTCGCCGCAATCCTCATAGCCCGAACTCCTATATCAGGCCAAGTGGCATTCTCCTCACGAATTCTTTGGTTTAAAATCTGAAACATTGACAGTCGGAAAATGTGAAAGGTGAAAGACTGTCACGCTCCCTTCGGCGTTCATATGTACTGTACTTAGGCAGCTCAGAACCACAAGAACGAAATGTTTCAGGACGCCAAGGTCACCTCACTGTCTTAATCTGTCATCATTTGCAGTCGGGCTGGAGGTGACGCACGAACTTTCATCAAGAATTTCGTGGCTGAAATCACTAGTGATTTGCAACATCTCACGACATTGCATTGTTTAGTGACAATACAAGTGACACAACCAGCATTACACAAGGAGGCATATATATGCACCATCATTTTTGTTTCCGCCAGCACGTTTTCGCTCATCCGTGTGCATTTTTGCGCTTGCACGCTGAAAAGCAAAGCCCACTGAATGCGGCGCACCCTTATCCTTCCGTGGCAGGCCCCTTCGTTTCGCCTTTCTTGTTCTCTGCTTGCGCGTTTCGTGCCTCTTTCGTCGCAATGTCATACCGCAGGGGATGCTCTTCGAGTCTTGCATTCACGGCACACTCCGCAGTACACGGTGCCGGACGTACACAAGAGTAAGGAAAGCCCGTTTTCAAGCGACTTCTCTCCCCTAGACCTGCGCACAAACGTCGCTTCTTCTCCTGTGCACGTCTTACGTGCGCGCGCCTGCACTGTCTGGCCATGCAATGACGCACGCACACTCCGCGCAACTATTGGGCGACGCGATAAGGGACCCACAGCCCCTGGGGCGCATGCGAGTCGCTTCATTGACATGCCCGCAGCGATTCGTCCCGTCCGTCCGGGCGCCTTCAAACTCCCCCCCCCCCCCCCCCTCCTCCTCCTCCTCCTCCTCCTCCTCCTCACTGCCAGCTTTCTTTTCTTTCGAGGCGGCTTCGCCGCTACACGCCCCGAGCGCGTGAAGCAAGCAACGTTGTCTCGCATATATGTAGCGTGACGTCTTCGCCGCCTCTCCAGCGTGCGCCAGCGCCTTTCTTCTTTCTCGGCGTCTTGTGTAAGCGAGGCACACTTGGCGCGCACGCGTTCAGCTGATTGTGTCTGTGTGTGCGTGCGTCTGTGAGCAGCGTGGTCGCCGTGGCTGCGACGTAGCAGGAAGGAATCGTGGCGTGATGAGGGCGAGATTTTGCCAGCCGAGCCTGGCGTGCGGCGGGCTGTCGTCAGGGCGATGATAAGGTCGTCGTCGAATAGAGTCGGTCGTATGCATATATTGCGGGCCGCGCGTTAAGCGGCCGTTTAGCATATTAGCGGGCTCCGATTCCGCCTTGGTCCGCGGCGCGAAGATGATTGAGCGAGGGCGCAGAATGAAGGACGGCTTGTGAGCGATCAAGTTGTTCGAAATGGCACTCCCCGGGAGATAAAATGACAACTGTGAACTAGTTTACAGCCTTGAGAAAGGCTCGATGAACTGATATTTCAGCAAAGACGTATTGCCCCCGGGTGTCATGTATATAGTCAGGAGTCCATTCGTGTCCTGAATAAGATAACTTAGTTCACTGTACTGTAACAAACCAGTAGCTTCTGTTTTACATTTCGGGTCGGGGCCCGGGACTGTTTGATGCCCTCTAGTCACGCCTGTGGAAGTAAAAATTTACAGCCTTTAACTGTCTACGCTGAATGTCGGTTGTTCGCAGAAATCTTTCTCCCTATATCTTCGAATCTTTCATTAAATGTGCCACCTAGAGAGGAGAGTTCGTTTTGTGCTGCGGTTACTGGCGTCCATTTTCTTAGTGAATGCATTTCTTGAAGAATCTGACCAGCTTGCCTGCTCGTTTTTGCGGTCTTTATTTTATTTTTTTCGTAAGGCTACACTATCCATTGCTTCACTCGGGATATTCGTGTTATAGCGCGTTGGTCGGCTGCTTTACAGAATAAGATTAAAGGGACGAACGCAGACTTTTAATTTCGCTAAACGAAAAGAGCAAAATTGGTATACTGTGCGCCTAAACGCCCCGAAGGGAAGCATTAGCTGTGAGGGACGCGCTAGTGATGGGCCCCAGATTAATTTAGACCGCCTGGGGTTCTTTACCATCATGTTTGTTTGTCCGAAGGCTCTGGCAGGTGGCAATCTGCTCACCGGGTTGTAGGAAACCTGCTAGTAAGCTTTATGGCCAACTATGCTAAACAGTTCACGCCAAAATACTGTATGGGGGCGAGTGGGACTCTAATCCGCGGCGGCGCGAACAGATCAGCTTCACTGGCCACCGCATCAGACCACTACGTCATCGCCACAGCCGAACATCTCGCGCGTTTAACTGCCAGTCGTTGTGGTTGTTGTTATCCTCACACAATGACACATGCCCACACAAGGGGATTGGCCAAGAATTGGGGGCACAGAGAGTTTTTCAGGTAAATATTTCCTGGACGAAAATAAAATGAACGCTGAGGAAGGAAGAAGAAAACAAAAAGGGATCAGCGAAATGAAACTGGAAATGCATAACGCACGCAGGAGATCGACACTGAGGTTTATAGCCGAGTGGTTTAATGGTAATGACAATTGTAAGAAGAAAAATAATATTGAAAAAAAGTTACCAAAATAGGCGATTTGATTCCATTAAAAAATTTTGGACGGTGGTAAAAACAGACCCGCTGCGGTGGCTCAGTGGTTAGGGCGCTCGGCTACCTATCCGGAGTTCCCGGGTTCGAACCTGACAGCGGCGGCTGCGTTTTTATGGAAGAAAAACGCTAAGGCGCCCGTGTGCTGTGCGATGCCAGTGCACGTTAAACTCCCCAGGGGGCCTAAATTATTCCGGAGCCCTCCACTACGGCACCTCTCTCTTCCTTTCTTCTTTCACTCCCTCCTTTATCCCTTCCCTTACGGCGCGGTTCGGGTGTTCAACGATATATGAGACAGATACTGCGCCATTTCCTTTCCCCAAAACCAATTCTTATTCTTCTCTAAAAACAGACTTGTGGCTGCACCCAAGTATGGTGGCTCCAAACGACAATATGAGCGGGCTGCTCAAACAAAGGCCAAGCTGTTGCAATGGCTTCTCTAAAAAACGTCTTCTCATCATGGTGTAGCGGCGACAAAACAAAAAAAAATGGTCTGTGGTTTCGTGCTCACCACAGAATACGCAGACGGGATAAAGCGCCAACCCAGTCTCTGGAAGTCTCTGGCGCTGTGCTTTGGTTATCGTCGTCTTCATCAACTTCAATACGTTCGCAATGGATTCAGAACACACCGTTTTCGCATGTCCTCTTAAACTGAGCCTCGAACCAAAACCTAAACCTAAGTGAAAATCACCGCAGCGGTGGCTCAGTGGTTATGGCGCTTGGCTGCTGACCCGAATGACGCGTGATCGATCCCGGCCGCGGCGATCGAATTTCGATGGAGGTAAAATTCTAGAGGCCCGTGTACTGTGCAATTTCAGTGCACGTTAAAGAACCCCAGGCGGTCGAAATTTCCGGAGCCCTTCATTACGGTGTCCCCATAGCCTGAGTCGCTTTGGGACGTTAAACCCCCATAAGCCAAACCAAACCGAAGTGAAAACAGAAGTGCGAGTCCACCTAACTCGCATTTGGTCTAACGACGAAAAATCGGCCGTCACTTTTTGGTATTTGCTTCAAAATACGGCCGCCGTGGCCGGGATTGAACTTGCAAGACTTGGATCAGCTGTCGAACGCAAAAGCCGCTGAGCCGCAGCGGCGGGTGGCTAACTAGAAAAAAGTAGACAGCTCACTGAACCGCTTGCATCACCCAGCGAACATAATGTTCGAAATTCCTTGCTCTTTTATTTGTGCTGCGCTCAATCTCAGCCTCCTGTTTTGTTGGAAGGCATGTGTGTCACATGGGTGCTGTGCTATGTTCCTTTCGTTTGAGCTCATTCGTATAGAAAATACGAAAGCGTAAAAAAAAAAAGCGGAAGGATTACGACAGCAACAAGGCTTTCATACACACCGTGTTTTCTTAACCCTTCAGACTGCCAGTTTCTTATCGAAGTTCCCGTTCAACAAAGCCGCGTCTTATAGCTCCTGCCTCTGCACCCTACGTCCAATATTCTGTTCTTCGTTTTTCCACGGACTTTGTGGTATGGGCTTACTTTATTGTGGCCCCTTCGTTTGGCCCTTCGCACTTTTTTCTCGCTCTTCCTTACGCCTCTCATTTCTTCGATATTTCTATCTCGCCCCGAAGATCCTCCTCCCCCTATTTTCGAAACGAGACCGCGGACGGCTTTGTTACTCTTCCACCTCACAACGCACAGCTCGCTCCACAGGCGGCGTGTCCCGAACTTATCCGCCGCGTTGTTCCACAATGATCCCTAAAGAACGGGATCAAGGGAAGCGGGTTAGGGAGGACTTCTCCCCTACCGTATGCACGAGGAAAAGCTTTCTTCGCCCAAACCAGCGCGCTGTCTCTCTCTCTCTCTCTTTCGCCGCCCCTCACAACAACGCGGTATCTCTTTGCGTGTTTGACCACACAAGGGGAGGGGGGCATTTGTTTTCTTAAGGCATGTTCCAACTCTCGACTGGTCTCGAAGAGGAGGAGGTCTGGTCACTTTCCTTTTTGAACGAGCCCCTCCCCGCCGGAGCCCCCGTGCTGCCTCTCCCTCCTATTTCCTTCTATGCTCGCCTCCCTCGTAGTACCGCCACTTTTCTCTTGTGTTTGTCCACGGCGGCCACACTCTTTGTGAAGAAGCCCGGCACCGCAGAAAGAGTGCAGCCCGAGCGTGCGTGAGTGTTTGCGTTGGAAAACACCGCGCAGCCTGACCGTGCCTCTGCTTCTCAAGACGTCTTTCTTTTCTTTCCTGTCCATCTTTCTTCTCCTCCCTTCTTTCCGGCGCTCTCGAAGAAGCACCCTTGAATGGCGTCTCGAGAACCGTTTAAGGCCCTTGATTGACAGCGATATATTTTCACGCGTCCGCAAGGATTGCTCCGAATAATGGCTCCTGCCATTCGAGCTATCGTCACGCGGCTTCTCGAGGAAGACGTGAGCCGCGATAACGCTTTGGGCGCTGGGAGGCGCGTCGTCGAAGGCACCGCCGGTGAAACCGGAGACGGACTCTCTTTGCCTTGCGCGCTGCCGTCTGTCAGCGCCTCTCTCTCCTATCACTCTTTCCTCTTGGGGAAAATTCCTTTTTATTTATTGTAGCGTCACAGAGGAGTCGACGTATCCTATAAGGTGAGCGCGCCGTGTGGCCGCAACTTTCTCAGAGCCTTGCGCGAGCGCGGACGGGGCCGTTTTGTTTGCTGGCGGATGTGGCGACCAGGCTTCTTGAGGCCTGGCGCTATCCTCGCGGCTGCCGCCGAGGTGCGAACTGAGGCTGGAAGAAAGGAGCCGACCGACCTGCTCGTGGGAGCGGTGGGAAAAAGACAGATATCGGTAAACAACCAGATCGTTTGTGGCTGCTGTGGGTGCCGCCGCAAAGCCATCATTTGAGGTCTATGCGGATTTTGAGAAGTTAAAAGTTGAAGCCTGCCACATTCCGATGCAGGAGGCGATGTGCAAAGAAACAAAAATAGTACAAAAAATAAATTATGGGGCTATACGTCCCGAGGGCGAGACTTGGGTTATGAGGGACGCCGTAGCGGAGAGCTCCGGAGTACTTCATACCACCTGAGGTTCTTTAACTTGCACTGACATCGCACAGCACACGGGCGCCCTAGCGTTTTTCCTCCATAAAAACGCAGCCGCCGCGATGTCAGTGCACGTTAAAGATCCCCAGGTGGTCGAAATTATTCCGGAGCCCTCCACTACGGCACCTATTCTTCCTTTCTTCTTTCACTCCCTCCTTTACCCCTTCCCTTACGGTGCGGTTCAGGTGTCCAACGATATATGAGACAGATACTGCGCCATTTCCTTTCCCCCCAAAAAAACAATTAAAAAAATTAGGGCATCTGCTCTAGCTGTTCTGGGAAAGGTAACGTCATACGAAGCTGCGGCAGGTTGGAGGGATGAGGCTTGTTTTCTAATAAGTCTTTCATAAGGAACTTTACGCATATATTTAGAGCGGAGGGGATTTCCCTGGTGTTGCCCGGTCGCAATTGAGCTGTGTTCGACGCTGCCATTAATGTGCCAAATTGGAAACGGTAATTTCCAAACTGCAGTGAATGGCATTTTCATTTATGGAAGCAGCACTGATATGTCCTAATTGGCTCCACGTATGTGATAGAAAAAATGTTGCTATTGCCCTGTACGGGGTTTTTCCATCTGCCTTAATCTCTGAACGCTGATTAAGTTGCGAAAAAGAAAATAAAAAGAAATCCGCGACGCTCTCCATTCAAGCGCAGTAGCAGGAGCTGCACATGCGATCTTCACATGTGGTCTTCACATGCGATTCATGCGCCAGATTAAATTCAAGATGCAAAATTTAAACCGTGAGAATATTGAATAACGGCTCTCGTCTTTTAGCATGTGGCACTTCGTGGCTCCTAGATTGTAGAAACGTAACGAAAAATGAATTAACTTAAGTGAAAATACATGGTAATTAAAAACACTTAATCCGACACTGAAAATACATGGTAATTAAAAATAGAAAAATAAGCTGACTTCTGAACGCATTGAAGCAGTCACACTATACGCGTAATTAATTTGCAACCCGCTGAAACTGAATAGACAACTAAATTATTCAGCCACTTCAAATTCAGCCAGGCGTGCCTCGAAACGTATACCTTTTTACTTTTCCAATCAAATTTCTTTCCGGAATGCTTTTCCCATCGCCATGCCGAAGCTTTACAGTGAATCTTGCATAGCAGAGCAATTCGCGGTGCATTGGGGAAGGCTGTACCAAGACTGTCTCCCCCAGTACAGACTCATATCTTAAATGCGTCTGTAAATAACATTCGCCCAACGCTGCAAGGGTTTTACAGGTATCTGATCTCTAAGAAAAAAAAAAATTGCATTAGCACACTATGTACCCCGCCGCGATGGCTCAGTGGTTAGGGCGCTCGACTACTGATCCGGAGTTCCCGGGTTCGAACCCGACCGCGGCGGCTGCGTTTTTATGGAGGAAAAACGCTAAAGCGCCCTTGTGCTGTGCGATGTCAGTGCACGTTAAAGATCCCCAGGTGGTCGAAATTATTCCGGAGCCCTCCACTACGGCACCTCTCTCTCTTCCTTTCTTCTTTCACTCCCTCCTTTACCCTTCCCCTACGGCGCGGTTCAGGTGTCCGACGATATATGAGACAGATACTGCGCCATTTCCTTTCCCCCAAAAAAACCAATTATTATCACAATGTACCACGCATTCATTCATTGCGCGTTACTGGTTCAATCTTCGCACTCCGTCGAAGCTTTCACACTCTCCCAATTCGTCTCTGCACAGGGACTCAACCAGCGAGGCTTTTTCCGCCACGAGTCACAGGACGAGTGAGCCACGAAAAAACCGACCAAGGTGAGTCGCGCTCACGCAGGCACTCACACACTCCGTTACGGGTCGGGCCCGCTTTCAAGAGCAGAGTCGAGGCAAGAAGGGGTCGCTCTCTTCTGGCACCTAAACGCGCGTCCTTGCGTGAGTCACTGCGTGGCAGGCGAGCTGGTTGCTGGCAGTAAAAGACCGGCGCCATCATCGTTTCTGCTGCTGCTCCTGCCGCTGGCTTTTTCTTCCTGTCACTTTAAATTTCCTTTTTTTTTTTTGGCGGCCGCACCGCGCGCGCTTATCTGGTCTCCCGCGCACGGCGATCTCCACCAACCCGGCTGCGGCGTCTTGGCGGCGAGGCCGAGCCGGCGGCGAGCAGTAATTGTTTTCCAGGCACAAGTGGACAAGAGTGCCGGCGGCAGGCAGCCTTAAGTCCCGACTCAACGCGCTGGTGGAGGTGGCGGTGGCGTATTGTCCTCAGCTCTTCGGGTCGCCGCCGTCGCCACTCCGCGCGAGCTACGTTTGGCCGGTCGCCATCTCATCTCCGAGGGAGGCCCAACCTTGGTCAGCTCTCCATTGGCGTGGTCGCGCCATATACGCCTCCCGCGGTGCGGAAGAATTAGAAGCGAAGGCCCGCGATAAGCGAACAGGTCGCCCCCTTTTCTTCCAACTTATCTTTCTTCCAACTTAGCTCGGTACCTATGCCTCGCAATAAGTTGTTTTCTATTTCCAAGTCCCATTTTCTTGTCTTTTTCGTTTGCCTCGGAAGCGGTGACCGTAGACCTCTATATTCGCCTGGCGACGACAGTACAGCGCGTGCGAGGGCGTCAGCGGGGAACAATAGCGGCGCTATCTGTCGGAAGGTCGCGAAACGTGTGAACTTAATTGCCCGCAGCTGGTATACGCTGCCAAGTCGTTTTGGCGGGGCGGGAAGCGTGTGTGCGTACGCGCCTGTGTGGTTATGCCGCGAACTTTAATAGAAGACGCGTGCCCAGAAAGTGAACAGTCTAGTCGCGCGCGGATGTCTACCCTTTGCGATTTGTTTTGTTTGTGCGCTACTCGCGGAAGAGGGAGTAGTATTGGAAAAGCCAGCCTTTCTTGGCGGGGGAGTTAGCGTTGGCATGATTAATTGGCTTTTCTCAGCAAGTGACTCGAGAATAGAGCTTGGACAATTTGTAGCGAATGCGTGTATTGCGTGGAGGCGGCGGAAAATTGGTAATGAGGAAAGAGAACGAGCAGTAACACTCTCACTTCTCCGTAGACATCTCAACCGAGCTGTGAGGGAAGGGAAAGAAGAAAGGAGTAGTGCCGTAGTGAAGGGCTCCGGTATTTTTTCGCCCATCTGGTGATCCGTGGCAGCCGGGTTTGAACCCGGGTCATCCTGTTTAGTAGCCTACAAGGAACAAACTGCTTCCTATAGGGGACATTGGGCTAGGGTGTTATGAGGCAAGGAAGAGCGCAGAAGCTGTTACGCAGGCTGGTCAGCTTTCTTTTGTATCGTAATGTTTTTCAAGCCGATCCTAAGCTTGCTTCCGCCCATGGCAAAATATCGTGAAAGTGTGCTTTCATCGATGGTTTCAAAGGAAATGTGTAATGCGTACGCCTTGTACAAGCGTTACATGCGTGGGAGGAACAAATGGGATTGGGCAGGGGATATAATAGGAAGGCAATATTAGTCGGAGGAAGAAATGGGATTGGGCAGGGCATATAATAGGAATGCAAGATTAGTGCGAGGAAGAAATGGGATTGGGCAGGGCATATTATAGGAAGGCAAGATTAGTGCGAGGAAGAAATGGGATTGGGCAGGGGATATAATAGGAAGGCAATATTAGTCGGAGGAAGAAATGGGATTGGGCAGGGCATATAATAGGAATGCAAGATTAGTGCGAGGAAGAAATGGGATTGGGCAGGGCATATTATAGGAAGGCAAGATAAGTGCGAGGAAGAAATGGGATTGGGCAGGGCATATAATAGGAAGGCAAGATTAGCGGGAGGAAGAAATGGGATTGGGCAGGGGATATAATAGGAAGGCAATATTAGTGGGAGGAAGAAATGGGATTGGGCAGGGCATATAATAGGAAGGCAAGATTAGTGGGAGGAAGAAATGGGATTGGGCAGGGGATATAATAGGAAGGCAAGATTACCGATGGGCCTTGAGAGTAACGGACTGGAGTCCAAGAGAAGGCAAGCGGAGCAGTTACGTGTGCGGATGAGAGTAAGAAGTTTGCGGGGATAGGGTTGCCGCAGCTGGCACAGGACAGGGTAAATGGTAGAGATATGGGAAAGGTATTTACCCTGCAGTAGGTGTAGTCACGCTAATGATGATGATGATGATGAAAGGCTAATGTCCCGTGGAGGGTATGGTAGTGAACCTCGAAATGATCCCCCCATCGCTGAGGATTGAAAGCATGTGGAGGTGCAACTGTGCAAGAATTTTCACGGTATACACTACGTTGCAGCCATCCTATTGCGCAAGACGTGGCTCTCCTGCTCGTCTATAGGTTTTAAAAGCGGTATTCAGTGGGCTGTTCAGGCGGGGAACACGAGTTCCCTGCCTTTGCACCGTTATAAACGTGTTGTACGCCAGTTCCCGCCTTGCACGCGCGGCAATTGGTCCCGCTTTCGCACTTTACAAGCTTCGCTCGCTTGTATATCGGATGACGCGCCTGTACCAATCAAGATTTCATCGCTCAATCAGGGCGCGCTAAGCGCGCAGGGACGGCTAATTGTTCATAGAAGAAAGCATATTTTTCTGCGGGGAACCACACGTCGCTCACGCAACGCGCTCACTCGGCGCGGACAAGTTTTCGGGCGATCCGATCGCTCGCACGCTGATGCTTTCTGCGGATTGAATCGCTGGGCCGTGCTCGGCCAAGGCTCCAGTGTATGCATGTGGAATACCTAATGAAGTCGGTCAGGCGTCTCTCCAGAAATCAGTCATGCGTGCACGATCGAACGAGCTCCACGGAGCTGAACCTCAGAACGAGTGAAAGGTGAAAAAAGAAAATAGAAAGAAACACGTTAAGGAAGAAAAGAAAGAAGAAAGTCGCGAAAGATAGGATTGAGGAACGCTTCTGAAAACAAGAAAGAAAAGAAGCGAGCTCTAGAAATTGAGAATCGGTACATTTTGTTTTCGATTTCTTTTTTTTACTGTAGGGAAGTTTTTTTAGTTTGTCGCGAGAGTTGAGGAAAACAGCGATACCGGGCTGAATCCAGTGAGGAAAAGCGCTGCATTTCTCCGTGCAGTGCTCATACGTGCACTCGAGCTCTAAGAGGCGAAGCAGAGCGGGGATAGGGGTACCCTGCCTGCCCATGTGACACTGGTGGCCTCGCCGGCGGCGACTTGTTGCGTAAGAACATTCTTACGTCATTAGATTTAGATGGCGGCTTAGGATAACAAGTCCGCTCTTGCATACTGCGATGCCGCAATGCGGGGATAAACCGCGCTCTCGAACGCCTGATACGCTGCCGGCTATATACTTTCTCCGTGCGCATTTTTTTCTTGTTTTTTTTTAGTCCGTATTCCTTCCTTAACGATGGTCTTATTTTTATATCTATTACGTGCACCGTTTAGGCGCCTTGCATTGATGTTGCGGCTCTTCGCAGTGCACCTGCGTCTCTCTGCGTGGTACTTTTATTTTTCTCCGGTTCCATCGAGCAAGTGCTTTGCAAGCGGGCAGTTTAACGCTTCGCTAATACCGTATTCGGAACAGCAATTCGCGTTGTACATTTTTTTTTATGTAATCTGTTAGCCTGAGAGTGTCTTCCGCCATTGTGCCGAGAAACTAAAGCCGGTTCGGGAAGGACTGCTTCAGGGATGGACTTGAAAGCCTGTTTCTGAGATGGTCTCGGAGTTCATTAATTCCTATTTTATTTCCCGCTGTCCTTGTTCCATGGCTTCCTTTATTCCTTCATTCTCGCTTATTTTTTTCCGTGGTTCTCCAGCAGTGGTGAGGCATCTTCCCGCTTCTAGTCTAAGTTGTCAGCTAAGAAATAAGGAGAATGAGAGAGTGAGCAATAAAAAATAGTAAACTTAGGACCAAGAACAGCAGGTAAACGTCCGTGGACGTGATCATTAATCTTCAGAACTGCTCCTCGCGGGTCGAAAACACATAAATCCTAGCTGTGACGGTAATTCTCATTTTATATAGTGAGATTAAATGCATAGTGAGCATTCTAAGCGCCGCAGTGCCTGAGAATCCTTCATTTTATTTATGTTTGCATGGTGGCATTATTTATATACTTTTTTTAGAAGGATCTAACGCTCGAGGGTTCTAGTTCGGAGAGGGCTTGAGGACGGGAAGGAGTGGGGGGGGGGGGGTGGGGGGAGAAGGAACACTCCTTTTGGTGCCATCCTAGGAATTTGAATATCTAAAAAAGAAACATTTTGGGAAGGTTTATGGTTATGGGGATTTAACGCCCCAAAGCGACTCAGGCTATGAGTGTCGCCGTAGTGAAGGGCTCCGGAAATTTCGACCACCTGGTGTTCTTTAACGTGCACTGACATCGCACAGTACACGGACCTCTAGAATCTCGCCTCCATCGAAATTCGACCGTCGGGGCCGGGATCGAACCCGCGTCCTTCGGGTGAACAGCCGAGCACCTTAACCACTGAGCCAGCGCGTGTTGAACCTCTAACACCAAGTCGCGTCATCACTCACTCGCTCGCTCGCTCGCTCACTCACTCACTCACTCACTCACTCACTCACTCACTCACTCACTCACTCACTCACTCACTCACTCACTCACTCACTCACTCACTCACTCACTCACTCACTCACTCACTCACTCACTCACTCACTCACTCACAGAAAAACATCGGCACCGAGCAGGTCGAGAGACTGCCTCCGCGAGTTCTCGCTTTTCTTCTCCCATTCGGAGCATTTTGTTCGGGACAGTGGCGTCCGCGTCACGGCCGAGAGGCTTCGAAGCCGCCGGACGGCGCCAATTACAGCAGGGCCGTCGGCGCTGCCGCACCCTTTGCGTTGCGAGTGAACGCGCGCGCGCGGAAGGAGGCGCAGGTGCGAGTGCCTCTGCAGTCGGAGCTGATTTTGGCTCCGGCTTTTTCCTTTTGTCCAGATGTCAGCGTCCACTCACTCTGCTGGCGCTCTCGTTGCGCCTCAACGTGCGTGGACACCCGCTTTTGCTCTTCTTTCCCCATCAAGTGCCGCCGGGACAACTGTCAGCGCGTTCCTGTTAACAAAAGCCCACCGCTGTTGCAGAATGCGGCCGTAACGAACGGTGGGGGCAACGATATTTCGAGAGAACTGTAGCCCACCGTCCAACTGTTTTTCTCTTTCTTTTTTTACAGTGGACGGCGCGTTGCTTGTCGGGTAAAGAGAAGCGTCGGAGGGTGGCGGCTAATGAACGGGAGCAGGGGAAACGTCACTGCTGTGGAGTGATCGCTGAGGCTAGCGCGTCAGCGCCCTCACCTGTGCAGCTTGCGAAGCTAGCTGCATGAAATGGTGCTAGTACTGTAAAGAGTGGTGCGGTGCTCGAAGAGCGCGTGAAGTTTGGGACGGCTAACACCTGCAGAGCATCTACTCTGCCTTCCCCTTCTCATACTTAACTGTTCGTTGGCGAAAACCATGCAAATTTATAAAAAAAATGTTTTGAGCTCGGCGTCTGGAAATAATATAAGCCGCTATGCATATTGCTGCTTTGTCACCCAATTTTTCGATTCTGTATTTTGCGAATCCCGTCATTCAAGTGCACGCGTAAGATGCTCAATCCCTATAGGTTTCTTTGCAGTATGAAGTTTTCTGTATGTCACTGGCGAAGTGAGTGGCAAAAAAAAAAAAATCCCACCTAGCTGTGCTTTCTATCGTGCAAGCCCATGTCTTAATAGGTATCTGCCTCCTAATTAAGTTACTGGAACACAATTATCTCGTTTCTGACCCAGTGAAGAGAGTAAAATTGGCAGTTTCAATTATGCCCAAGGTAAAAAAAAAAATACAACCTAAATTCACCGATTCATAAACGTAACAAACAGAAGGACGGCCTTTCTCAAAAATGACCACGCCAAAACAGAACGACGACCGAACTTTATGTGCATTGAAAGTTGCCGCGATGAAGCCACGGACGGAGCATTACAAATTTTTGCCTCGTCGTGAATAAAAGCGGTAAGCAGCGCGAATAGCATGCAAACGCTAGTAAGCGGTTTGAGTGGCCTTGAAAGGCGTACACGGAACCACTAAAAGCAACAATTACAAGCAGGAACACGTATACCGCTGAATAATGTTCCGCCTTCAACAAGCCTCCCCACGTTTCTGTTTTTTTCTTCTCCTGGGAGGTGAAGGAAACACGACGGTGCTATACTTAGAAAGAGGTACAAGGACACCGTCACGTCCTCGGTATGATTAGTTAACCTGTTGGTTACTAACCGAGGAAGCTAGCTCTCGATACGTCTTTAGATAAGCGCAGAGTTAATGTTCCCTACGCGGATTACCTCTGTCCTCCCTGGGGATTCCTCGCAGCAGGCATGACCCTGGCACGCCGCTTTTTTAGCTTTATGCAGAATCGCGCCACAAACAAGACATGGTTAGGGAACTAATTAACGCACGCTGCAGCACTGGTCTAGAGGTTAAGGTATTTTATTGCGTTCACAACGGGAAGAAAGATGAACGGAGCAGGAAGGGTTTACGAAACCGCAGCTCTCGTCGCCGCATGCTGTCGCACTATTTTCGCACCGAGAACGTGCCCATATGCGTGCTCTTGAAACTTCTCTTGAGCTACCGGAAAATGGGATATGTATTGTTATCACTTTTAGTGACTTCATCATTGCCGTCCTTGCGATTATCTGTCCATCCGCTAACGCAGCGTTTATAGGCAATTCTGTCGCCAGCGCTATCAGTGGTGGTCTTCACCCGTGGAGAAAACCAGAAAGAAACGCGCTCAGCCGATAGATGGCTTAGGATAGCGCGGACAGCGCCTATAATTTTAACATAGATAAGCCGGCGCTCTTCTTCGCAGCGTGGTCGTGTCGCTGGAACGACCCCGGGGTGTATGCGTCCATACGCACATACGTACACGCACAAGTCTCTCGCGCATCTAGCCGCGTTCGCTCCCACTTTGCTGAAGCATCGACGCTTGCCCGCCTAGTGGGAGGCAAGTGCCGCAGCTCGGCGGCTCATGGAGCCTTCTTCGCCAAAGCAGATTCCACGACCCCGTTCTCACGCCCGTTTCGAAGCGCGCGCCGGCGTTGGCCCGGGCGACAAGGTTGGAAACAGAACCCCCCCCCCCCCCCCTCCCCCTCCCCCCTCGTCTACTACCACCGCGACTAACACACACAGTGTGCAGACAGAGCGGTCAGCCTTTTTCACCGAGGGAGGTCTCTCCCGGCGTCCCGCTGCTATTTTCGAGAGTTATCGCTTCGACCTGCACTTATAGGCGGCCCGTATACACAACGACCCGCTGAGAGCACGTTGGAGCCGACCTGGTGCGCTTCGTTAGTGGAAGCCTGGCGTCCACGGCTCGTGGGACGAACCGGGACGCCGTGGGGACGACACGGGCTTCGGACGAAGGGCAGCGACGTTCGAGGCACGGAGCTGTGCCAAGAGCCTGTCGGGGTCTGCGCAGGATGTTCAACTGCTGCCGTTCACACGACGCGCCGCGTGAATAGACTGGTTGGTTTTTGTTTGTGCTGCTTTCGAGCTTCGATATCGGACACAGTCACGGATGTAGCGGAACGTGGGCGCCTGAGCCCGCTTTGGTGTCTTGATAATCTTGTTATAAAGTCGTTACCCAGCTACTAGCTTGCGTCACCCCCCTCACAAATCCGCCTCTTTAACTGCTTCGTGAAGATTAGAATTTTACCATTCGTGTGAATGGTTGTCCGCAGTAGAATAAAACTAGGTGCCATAAGTGTTATGCTATCTCCAGAGCGTTCTTGATTAGAGTTGTGATAGCTTGTTGAAGAAAACTGGTGTTGGCAGAAACTTCTGCCAATACCAGTTATTTTTTCAGGCAAAGTTCCAGTGTTTATCACGGAGGATTTGCATATCGTTGCAAGTACTGCAAGAATTTCTAGGGACTGGATGCAGCTTTATGTAAACAGCTAAGTGTCGTTGATCACGTCGGTTAATGTCTGCAAGTTCATCACAGCGCAGGTTACTGATGGTCAGTGTGTACACATTACATGCACGTGCAGAGTAGCCACGACGGCTTCCGATATCCGACTATACGTTGCTCAAGCTTCTGCAATAAAGGGTTCGGTCGCCTAATGCGCCGTTTTATTCCGATAACTCACGCACGTATTCAAGGGGCCCGATCCCCTCTTCCTCGGTCGCTACACGAAAGTACCTTGGGCCTTCTCCCGAAAAAATTCCTGGCTACGTGCCCGCGCTACCCTGAGAGTCTTCGGAGGCACTGCGTCACTTAGGCTCCAAGCGCTCGAAGTCATGTACAGCCAATTTTAATACGACTTGGAACAGTTACGCTCTACTGAGCGCTTATTTGACGAGAAAATGCGTATCTTGGAGCGCGGATGAAGATGTACCGAACTACAAAAAGAGAGGAGGCGGTCCCTAGCATTTCAGCTTGCTTCGCGGTGTCTACGACCGCGCTTTACAGCGCAAACCGCAACAGTGTCGTGGCATAAGCGTTGCAGGTAATGCCGAACTCGACTGTACATTACTACGGGCTTTTGTATAAACGAGTTGCTCTGAACAAAACTGTTCGGCCTCAGCACCAGCCTCGCGCTGCGCGCATGTGAATCGTGCAGAGCTGGGCGTCAGGTAGTACACACGCAAGGACGGCCTCGAAGCTGTGGTCCCATCGGCGAGCGCGGTCTCCGAGGCGAACAGCGTACGGGATGAGGCAGCTTGCAAGTGCACAACAGCAACTGCGAAGACTGCAGCGGCATGGGCTCCTTCAATTTCCGTTTCGCCCGTGAGAGTGCGGGAATGGTCCGCACGGGCAAGCCTGTGTAGGAGAGGGGCGCACAGGGCGATGAGGTTCTCCCGCGGTAATTGGAAGAACGCTTGATTTACAGCGGGAAAAGAACTTTGGGTGCATGGGCTGGACAGAGAGGCGAGGTGCGCGCGCGCCGGCCTGTTGCATGTATAGCTGCGTGTCCCGCGATAGAGAAGTAACATGGCGAAGAAATAAAGGAAAAAAAAGTAAAAGCTAGAAGGAAGGAGAAGGAATGGTTGACTGAGTACGCGGGTGAGAGGGAAAGTGCGCTCGTTCAGCTGATAGCGTTGCGGTGGTGCTGGTATACGGCGGACCGCTGGCTTTGAAGGCATGACCTTTATTGAGTTGTAACCTGCAAAAAAGGCGTCCGGCGTGCCTCTTGTGTTGCTTGCTTTTCGGTTCGTGCTTAGTGGACAGGCAGGCAAGGCAGGTAGGGTGGCCAACCGCGAAAGGCAAGGCACAACACGTGGTCATGTGTACACGCGCGCGGAGGGCGAGATCGTCGTGCGATTTGTATGCGGCCATGGTTGTGCGGCTTTTTTGTTAACGCTGCACCACTGCCGGCGCGGGCCTCGACGTTTATAACAGCTCACTTCCCGCGTCTCTGCGAGAGGCGAAACGGTGATAAATTAAAACGCAGCACGCCGGGGTTGGGCCTGGGACAAACCACCATTTTCCCCTCGATTTCGGGGGCTACATAAGCGGAAGTGAGTAGATAGAGAACGTGAACTTGAGTGTAAGTCCTTTTTGGGATGAAATTTTGCTTTCCACGTGGTTTTCATTTAAAGGTTTCGGACCTGCACTGTAGCACACAGAGCTCCCCCCTCCCCTTAGATGGCATTTAGAGTGTGTGACCGTTGAGCCCACGATAGCTGTGTCATATCATAGCTGCAACGGCCACATTTCGATGAAAGCGAAATTTGTGTGCTATCTAGTGTCAATGTACGTTAAGGAACCGCAGGTGCCCGAATTTATTCTAATACAACGTCTCTCATAGCCCGCGCGCGACTTCGGGACGTTAGCCACACGTACATCCTAACCCTCCGCAACAATGGTATTCGCACTATCGCATTATTTGGCACAAGACTGCCGAGGATATATCTGATTACTAACAGAATGGCCGCAATGTTATGCGAGGGCATGTCAAGTTAGGCAAAATGATATTGCCCGTATCCCAAGAGTGGCAGCGCGGTTCGGCTCTGATTGATATTAAAAGCTTGCCACTGTTCAGTGCTGTGCAAGTGTTCATTGACACCAAGAGACAGTAACACCGGATTGGTTACAGGATAACCTTAACTTCAGAGGGCAGATGATTTGTTTTCTCCGAAGCGCCCGTCGTATACGCTCGCATGGAAAAAAAAAGTGGCCGCCGCTGTTTTTTTAGCTTCTATATACTGGTTCTTCTCTGCAATGATGACACCTGCTGAGATTCTTTCCAATGCGGCTACTTACTACTACTTCAACAGCAAAAAAAAAAGAAAAAAACGACAATACCATGTCGAGGGTGTTTTTTTTTTTTTAGCTTGGAAGCTACAGAAGGCTGCGAGGACCAAAGTCTGCATGTATGCTGAAGATGCTGGCATGCTTTTTTGCGCCTCATGAGGACCGACTTATGTGTCAGTGGTTACGGATGTGTCATTGTGTTTCTTGAACATCTCGCGTTTATGGTTTTGTTTATAGTGTTTAACATCCCAAAGCGACTCAGGCTATGAAGGGTGGAGCGCTCCGGATAATTTCGACCGCCTGGGGTTCTTTACAGTGCACTGTCATCGCAAAGTACACGGGCCTCTAGCATTTCGCCTCCACCGAAATGCGACTGCCGAGACCGGGATCGAACCCGCGAGTTAAGTTCCCGAAGAAGTTGTCCAGTCTGTTACACCACAACGTGTCGTCGGATCACCGAACCATCAGAAGATTTCAAGATTAACACCATCGATCTGCCGATCACCAACATCGATCAGTCATCCAAAACCTTTTCAAAACTAACTCCGCGACTTTCGGATCAGCAGCCAAGCACCATAACCATTGAGCCACCGTGGCAACTCACATCTTGCATGCAATAATAGACCACTTCTTTTGGCATTGGTCCTAGATTTTTTTTTTTCGAATGTAAATCTCACACAGTAGACGCTGTGACCAAATTGTCAGCTATGGTTATAGGGATGAGGTGATCCGTGGAAATGGTCCTTCGAGTATTTTGCTTTATTAACTCCATTTAAAATACTATCATTATTGAGTAGAGTTTTTAGTGGACCACAGGTATTCTCATGGCAATAAGATCATTGTGAAAGCCACCATAGGTTGAGTGAATGGCGTGCTGGATACGTTTATGCAAATCAAAACTGTACCCATTTTAATCATTAGAGTTAATGTATTTGCTTTTACACTATGACTAATTTCAAGTAAGGGACATGAGGCTGCGTCGCATATTCCCCACACATTAAACCCTAGCACGGGGCCGCTTTTTTTCCTATCAGAATCCAGTACCGATTGATTACGTCTGAAACCTCACAGAATCGCGCGAGCATGATAAGTTCGATTTGACATTAATGTAGGCGACACGCTTTCACGTCAACTGAGCCACGATCCGTAACGTCGTCAACGGGGTTTAAGCCGAATCGCTGTCAAACAACGTAGCATGTACAGCGTCATCCTGACGGATGAACCCTAAGTTACTCCGTAAGTTGACTCACCTCCTTTCAAGTGATCCATGTGCGCTTGGCCGCAACCACTATAGAAATAGCATTGGTCCAGCGATCACTTCGATTCACCACCTCCGCTAATTTACACCGCGCGGACAGCTGTCCGTGCAAGCTCCCCTCGAGCATCGGCGGCTTAAGTACCACGTCGCAGTGATTGCGGCACGCGGTTCACCGCAAGCGAGAACGACCACGCATATAGGGACGAACTCGCACCGCGTGCACACTGCCGCGTACAGCGGCCGCCGACGATCCAACTCGACCCCTCCGCGTAACTTCCGGAACCAAACAATCTTTCCTAGTGGTCTGCGCCTCCTGCTTTCTTCTTCTTTCTATCTCCCTCTCTTTTTTTCTATTCTACCCCTTTGTCTTTTTCTTTTCTTCAATTTCTTCTCTCTATCCCCGCGCGCATACGCATGGTGCGCGCGCGTTTCTTTTCGGCCGCGCTAATCTGGCGGAGCGTGTTCGGGCGCTGGAGTGCGCGCGTGCCTGTCCTGGTTCCTGTGCAAGGCTCGGGCCAAGAGGGCACGTCTTAATAAATGAGCCAAGAACATTGAACCGCCGCACACGGCCTCGGCTGCGCCCCTGCCGCGCGTTTGGGGTCTCGCCGGCGGGGAATACGCCCATAAGGATCTTGCTATTGCGGCAGCCACCGCTCGCCGGCGGTGGTGGTGGTGGTGGTGGTGCTTGGTTGCTTCTGTTGTTGTTGTTGCTGGTACTGGAGGTTGTTGTGTTGTTCCGCTTGCTGTGCTCGTGGTTGCGTGCTGCTGGGGCTGAAGCGGCTTCTACTACTTCCGCCGGCGTGCTGGCGTCACACCGGTGCCGGCGGGCGTTGTGCAATGCAAGGCCCTTCGGCAAAGCTTCGCTGGCCGCATGCGCTCGCCGCCGGCAGTGGTGAGCGTGTGTGTACGATGCTCGGCATCCCGGTCTGTATACGCTTCTTTGAGAAATGGTCTCGCCGCGCTGGTGGGACATGCTCGAGAAGAGAGCGGCGCAGCTCAGCCTGCGCATACCTTAAGCCCAGCACGTGCTTAAGACGGGGACGCCTCGAGAGCGTCCTTGTTTAATTTTTCATTTGTTAAAAGCAGTCGCTCGTTTCGCGAGCCATTGCAAGAGTGCGGCGGTATGGAGACTTTGCGAGAGCTTCTCTGTCCAGTGCTACCGCGCCAGTGCTGGCTCTGGAAAGTGGGCGAAACTGTAATTGTACTCTATTTCTTTGTTCTTTCACTGCGTATTTGCTCCCAGCTTGACTGAGCGCTAATGGAACCTTACGCTAAGTAGTGTTACAAAGGTGTGCCGACCAAGGATGTCATCGCCGGCACGAAGTTTCGGGATAGAAAAGAATCGTTTCCGAAAAAGATCACTAGGCTGCAGGTCTCTGGTCGTTACCGAATTGTCTGTACGAAAGGTGTCTTTGTGACCTTTGAGAAAACCAGGACTCTGATATCTTGACGGAAGTGTGACCATCGTGCTTTCTTTATTATTCTTTAGCGTCATGAATCCTTCAGCAGGGTTCCGTCCAGCAACTGGCAACCGACAAAACGAACACGCCGCCAACTCTTCCACGGTCTGGCTGCCGAAAAGCGACATGATTTTAAGGAAACGGAATGCACAGTAACTAACTCACTTCTCAGAGAGCGTTCACATGACGTATGAGAACAGGATGCTGCAGCACGAGCGGCACAAGGCATCTCAACTCACCTGTACAGTCATATGGCAGGGAAAATGTTGTGGGGAATAAAACGCGTGGTAAATGGATTGTACTCTGCGTGGACACCTGAACTGCGCCATGGGGGCAGGGATGACGGGAATGGAGGAATGAGGAGATAGACGCGACTACCACTTGTCGCACTGCGTTCCAACGAAGAAGGTTCGCTGCGATCTTCATTTGGCTGCGATTATACTTTTAATCCTTGCCCTAAACAGTGGTTGGGATCTTAACGCAGTTGAAGGGAGTAGACGTGCGAAATCTTGTGTTCATTCTTCGCCTCTTCTTTCTGGTATCTGCATGTGCAAACATCCCCGCCGCGGTGGCTCAGTGGTTAGGGCGCTCGACTACTGATCCGGAGTTCCCGGGTTCGAACCCGACCGCGGCGGCTGCGTTTTTATGGAGGGAAAACGCTAAGGCGCCCGTGTGCTGTGCGATGTCAGTGCACGTTAAAGATCCCCAGGTGGTCGAAATTATTCCGGAGCCCTCCACTACGCCACCTCTTTCTTCTTTCACTCCCTCCTTTATCCCTTCCCTTACGGCGCGGTTCAGGTGTCCGCCGGTATATTAGACAGATACTGCGTCATTTCCTTTCCCCCCAAAACCGATTATTATTATTATTATTATTATTATTATTATTATTATTATTATTATTATTATTATTATTATTATTATTATTATTATTATTATTATTATTATTATTATTATTATCAGCGGCAGCAGGCGCGACGCCCTCCTCCCATTGGCTGCAGCTGGCGCGACGTTCCTCCGAACTTTCCCGAGATTCCTCCCATTGGCTGAAGCTTGTGCGACGCTCCTCCGAATTAACCCGAGCCTACGCGAGTTACTCCGAGGGTTCACAAAAAGCAAGACAAGGTTCTTGCTCGGGGTTGGTACGTCCGGAGTAGGGCTTTCGCACTAAAACGCAGCAGTCGCGGTGGCTATGACCACTGAGAGGTTATCTCGCGGCGTGAGAAACATTTCACGATGACGCCTTAGTAGCCATCTTGGTGATGAATCCGCACAGCGTGGACCTAAATCATTAATCGAGTGCGTCCTATATTGCGATGACCATTACCTGCACTCAGCGTCGTTCAGTGTCGCACGCCGGAAACGCATGACCTAAACATAAAGTTCAGTGTCACCGGCTGTCGCGCACTTACACGGTCACAACGTGCAATGTTCCTCCGCGCGCGCATTGGCTGCGTGTGGCCCGGGGAACGACGGGTGCGTCACGGAATCGCGACGAGTGATGTGTGTGACGGATGCGGTGCAGTGGAAACACTAGAACACCTGCTCCTTCACTGTACCGCGTTCGCCGATGCTCGTCGCGATATGCTCGCGGCCTATAGGGCGCAGGGCATACTACCAGTCTCCATCAAGACGCTATTGTGGCCGCAGGGCAGTGCGCGCACTCGTGAGCGAACTTTGGTGAGCTTCTGTGCATTCCTCGAACACACGGGCTTGACGTCCCGTCTGTTCTCCGTCAGGTAGTTACACGCAGTGACCGAACGCTCCGCGAGTTCTACCTTGAACGATTAATAACTGGACGCCCCACTCCAGTTGTAACCAACACAGTCCTGTGCGCGTGTGTGATTTAATTCCTCTAAAATGAACTAATCACGCGCACTACCTGGACACATTTCTTATTGTGTAAATAGTTAGTACATATTACTTCTCCCCCTATCCTCTCTTCCTGTCCCCTCACCTCTTTCATTTCATTTCTCCATTCTGCCTGCTATCCTTTATTTCCGCTGCCCCAGCTCAGGTGCTTCAGTATCGATGGCAGATGCCGGGGCTAGCAAAAATCTTTTCCTTCCTTTTTACTATTATTTTTAACAAAACCACTACCACCACCACCACCACCATAAAGTTGAATGGTGCAAGGAAACGAATGCTCTTTCTGTCTCTGTGTCTTCCTGTGTTCGTTTCCTTGTGCCATTCAACTTTATGATGAACCAACTAGCCAAACAGCAAGTAATTCTGACGTAAACAACCCAGTTAAGAAAGAATCCTAGCAAAGTCGCATGGGGCCAATGCGCTATAACGGCGCAGTTGTAGATCTGGCTACGCATCTTCCATTTGCACATGCGCAGTTGTCTGGCTATGTGAGCGGATAGAAAACGGCGTCACTTTCCGTTAGTCTAAAACTTTTTTGTGCACTTTAAGCTAGAAAGGACTAGACGGAGTAGAGAGGTTAGCTGTTTGAGGAGTAACTTCGCAGCCACTACCAACAGTTGCCAAAAGAGCAAGTATTAACTTCTAAGCGATTAACTGCAATAGCAATCATCAAAAACAATTGGTCATTACGTGGACGAACCACTCTTTGCTATAGGACTATGCGTCGCAGTGAGCCGTTTTACATTCGTTTCTGGCTTAAACTGTATACTGGTTTGACTGTTGTCAAGCCCTCTCATTTATTCAGCACAAAGCCTAAACAGCAATTAAAACAGGCTCTCATTAGAATGCGTAACTCCAGCGATCGCGAGTTTTTTCGCAAGTCGAAGAAAGTGAACGCTCTTGTTCTCTAACTAATGCGATTTCTCAGAGTACTAGCAGCAGTTTCTTTATTTTTTGTCATTCGTTTCTAGCACCGCTCTGTAATCCGAGCAGCCAAGGAAATTAGAGCGCGCGCCGAGATTACCGCATATTCTGACCGCTTGTAACTTTTCACGCATGGGCAATCCGGGGCGAGATGAGTGAGGCGGCTCGTCAACTCTCCCGTTCACCCCAGAAGCGGCCGGCACGCGCCTCACTACACAGTGCAACAGGCACCGAAGGCCGTTACACGCGTCGTTCGGTTGCGTTATCCGAACTCATTAGTAAACGATACCACCGCGAAATGAGGAGTTTAGAGAGCGCCTTTTTATTAAAAAAAAAACACTTCTGATAGTTGCTCCCATCAGTTACGTCACAGCGTTAGATTAGAAGCGTACAACTCGCCGGGCAGTCAGCGGACCGCTGATAAAGGCCCATAACACGGTCTTTAAGGTAAAAGTTACGTTTCTTTAATAGGTCAGCTATCGATGGAATCAATCAGTCTTGTTAGCCAGTTTATATGTGGTTGTCCTCCGTTCGACCGAATCGTTTACAATTCTCCGACAACCTGATATGTCGAGGGGCCGAGTTATCTTAGTCGGAGCGGGCCACGCGCATGCAAAGATGGCGCTCGTGCAACCCGCAATAAGTATACGTCTTCTTTTTCGTCCTTTCGTACTTGCAAGGGGTTCGAGCGGGAACAACAGCAAGTAACGAAGCAGGCTGGAAAGGAGGGGAACAGGCGTACATCGGTGGAATAAAGGAAGGGAAGAAGAAAAAAAAAGCGCAAGCAAGGCGATAGAAAGAAGAGGATTGCTCCTCCTTGGAGCATAGACTGGCTCCACAACGTGGAGGAGTGTTAATTAAAAAGGTTGGCCGGGCTTGCAGCTTGAGCTGCCATGCATTTTTTTTGTTTTTTTTTATTGCGTTCTGCTGCCTTCGCTCACGCTTGTGCCTCGTGCTGAGGTCATGCCTCCCTCTCACGAAACCCTTTAATTTGGAGCAGGCTGCTGAGCCTGATCGCTTCCTCATACACCACTCTTCCCTCCTCCGCCATTATTTTGCCTCACTTACCTGCGCAAGCCTCACGCTACACCTTTCTTTTGCCTCACTTACCTGCGCAAGCCTTGCGCTAGCGCCTCTTTCTTCGCTGTATACTGTTAATCGGTGGTGCGTCGTGATATGACCGCTCGGGGAATTAATTGGACGATCTGTTCGTGCTTATTGATAGACCCGTTCTAGCGCACGGACGTTTACTGACTCGTGCGCATGCTGCGATGGATGTCCCGAACGCTGTTCAAATACTCCGTGGTTCCGCAGGGGGGTGGCTTCTTTACCCAGCCTCCTTCTCCGCCCCTCTTTCGTCGAATTGACTTCGCTCTTACGCACGATTAGCCTGGGCCCGGGTATGAGGTGGGGGTTGGGGGGGTTGAAGGATCGTTGCGGGCAACGCGAACGTGGAAGAGGTGCGCGCTGGGCGCATTAATCAGAGAGAGGTGAGGAAAAGTTTGTGCCCTGAGGAAAAAAAGTGAGCTGAGGAATTCAGACCACCCTGAGCAGCGACAGCTTGGAATAAATGGCGTTTCGTGGGAAAACAAAACGAAGGAAACAAAAAGTTTGAATAAGACCCTCGCATGACCTTTTCGCTGAAAATGTTTAGTCTATAGGTGACCAGAGTTCCAATATCTGGTTGTAACCAAGTTCTTCGAGCATGTTTAGCTCTGAAATTCGATAGGGTTTCTTAATTTACGCGTTACAATAAAAACTACTATCGTCAGTAACAATTTCATTAAAGTGCCCCAAGATTCAATTGACTTCCTTGCTTAACGTTTTAGAGTATAAATATTAAATTTTACTGAATACCCACAGAAATCTGCAGATAGATAGATAAAGAGGAGGAGGGAAAGGCAGGGAAGTTAACCAGAAAAGGGCTCCGGTTGGCTATCCTGCTCTGGGGAAGAGGAATTAGGGGACTAAAAGGAGGAAAAGAGAAGGGTAAAAAGGCATACCACACACACACGCACAACGCTGTCACAATTTGTCACTCAATCCAGTCGCTCTCAAGTAGGCAAAGAGTGCCTTGTATGCCTTGAGGGCAGTCGACTGCTGTGGCCACGGACCGAGGATCTTTTGCTCTGTTAAAGGCCAGGATCGAGGCGGTCCAGGGCACAACACAGTGTATGTCTTGCACTCGCAAATGCAGGGCACTCACAGAGAAGATGTGCGATGGTCTCCTCACAACCGCAGCTTTCACAGGCAGGACTGTCGGCCATCCCCATCCGGAAAGCATAGTGGTTGGTAAAAGCAACGCCGATCCATAAACGGCATAACAATGTTGCTTCGCGACGTGCTAAGTTATGTCGAACGCTGTATTGAAGTCAATGTCGTTTATTGGACTGCTTGCATTCCATACTGTTACGGGCCGTGGTGCAGGGGTTCACTCAAACCCGGGCTCCTTCGGTTAGCGTGTGCGAGCCTTCGGGCTGAGGAAAGATGGAACTTGAAGCTTGGGAAAACGAGAAACAAACGGATTTACTGGCCCTTTTGAAAAAACTTGATTACATAATTTAGAAGGAAACAGAAAGAGCGAACAGCCAAATATTAAAGTTCATAGAGTCGAGCGATGGGATTGCTGCTGCCAGGCTCGTAACATTGTCGAGCTAAGCCGAGCTGCTGCGTGACGCTCGGAACAGCTCACATACCTGAGTTGTTCTTCCAAGAATATACAACAGCGCTCTTAGCCAGCTCCAAGGCGCTCATTAAATAAATGGTTTCCTCACGCGAAACTCTCTAAAGTCAACCAATTAAGGCCGTTTTGGACTCGCATTTGACCAAACATGCATGTCAATCGCCATAGAAGCCGCCGCGGTGGCTCAGTGGTTATGATACTCAGCTGCTGTCCTGAGAGACGCGGGTTCGATTCCGGCCGCGGCAGTCGCATTTCGATGCGGGCGAAATGCTGGAGGCACGTGTAGTGTGTGATGTCAGTACATGTTAAAGAACCCGAGGTGGTCGAAATTACCAGCAGTCCTCCACTACGTATACTCTCTCGTAGCCTGAGTCGCTATGGGGCGTTACGCCCCACAAAAAAAAAAGAGCAATCACTTACGAAACACTTGAACCAGCCTCTGGGTAGGCAGCCAAGAAATTAGGAGCAAAAAAATTTCAGCTCATGCGAGGTAGCCGAGGGTCCTAACCACTGAGCCACCGCGGCAGGCTGCGTTTTTATGGAGGCAAAACGCTAAGGCGCCCGTGTGCTGTGCGATGTCAGTGCACGTTAAAGATCCCCAGGTGGTCGAAATCATTCCGGAGCCCTCCACTACGGCACCTCTTTCTGCCTTTCTTCTTTCACTCCCTCCTTTATCCTTTCCCTTACGGCGCGGTTGAGGTGTCCAACGATATTTGAGACAGGAGGAGGAGGAGGAAAAACCTTTATTGAGCTCTAAGATTGGTGAGATTCGCGGAAACAGATGGTGTGTTCCATCTTCTTAGCAGTGGCCGTCTGCCCCTAGTCCAGGGCTCCGCTGGATGCTGCTCCCAGCGGAGCCCGTCCGATTAGCCCAAGTTGGACGTCCTGACGGTCGCTGGAGAGCATTCCTTCCCACTGCTCCGCACTCTGGTTTGGTATTATTGGTACCGCATCTATCTCCTGGCACGCCCACGTTATGTGGTATAGCGTGGGTGTTTCTTGGCACCATGGGCATTTGGCTCTGTATTTGAGACAGATACTGCGCCATTTCCTCCCCCCCCCCCCAAAAAAAAACAATTATTATTATTATTATTATTCATGCGAAGTACAATTATTCCAATGTCGCCTCTTCATCTGGCGTGGAGAAGTGCGTCCTTCAATGAGAAGAGGGACCGATCGTGACGCGATATCTTCGAGGACGTCGTCGATATAAGGCCATGGCGACCACTGTCGCTGTTAGTGTAATTGAAGATAAGTGTTGCTAGTTGGAAGTCTTTTACTCTTCACTATCTTTTCTGCCTCGTTCGCGGCACCTTTTTGTCCGTTTATTTAACTGGCAGCTGGCTGCCGCTTCGATGGTGAGGAAACTCGAGATCGCAAAAGATTCGCCCTCCAAGCGCTTGTTTGCCCAGCGCGTAATTATTGTCCTCAGATCTGTTTCGCGAAGCGGCGGCCGCCGTTTCCTTATTGAGCAGCGAGAAGACAAACCGTTCTTGGAGGCCGTACGCTTGCGTCACCTCGTCTCAGCGACTTCAGCCATAAGAATAGGTGCGTCTTGGAAGCCTGTGTACGCAGTTGGTGGCAGAATTTCGAAACAAAGTTTATTTACCCAGCAGAAGGATTGGTATTACGCGTTCGACGTCAGCAGATAGCGTCGCATCATTGTAGGGCAGGAAGCGGGGCTCAAGATGTCACTGCTGTATAAGTAGTTATGTCGGCCTATTCAGTTGTGACTTAAATTCAGTTGCGACCGCAGGTCTTCAAACCACAATGGTAAGCTTTTCAGCCGTACAGTGGGACACCATTGGCCGTTATGCAGCTTTCAGTCTGCGTCGAGCGTGGACAACGGCGTTCTCCACCTGTCAAGACCTTTTGATCCCTACGGCGCCTCAAGTGCGCCCCCCCCCCCCCTCCAATATGGCTCAAAAACAATCCATATAACCTTACGGGTGTTGATTAAGGGAGGCACCTATTTACTGGCTTGCGAAGAAGAGTGCAAGAAAACAAAAGAAAGAAAATGAAATGCAGGCAAAGCCCTCAATGCACTCTTTATCCTTTCGTAACCCTGCGTTTGTGTAAATATTTGCGCAGTTTGTTCATGAGCAAAATGGCGAACCGATTAGCTGCATTACTAATTACCGGCTGCATTTCTTCATGATGTGCAAGATCACGACACTCCGCTGAGGACGATGAACCATCTACTGTGCAATGCAGTGCTATGAACAGTTAACGAGGGCGCTCATGTTGAGAAGGACTAAGCTGAAGTCGTTACAATTGAAAAAAAAAAGACTTTACGTAGAAATCAACGTTATATAACAATGTGCGACAAGTGAGCAGCCCGGCAAAGGAATTGACCATGGATGGACGAATGGATGGAAGGTAGGAGCGTCCTCTTTGAAACGGGGCGGTGGTAGTTGCCACCATGCTCAGTTTTTTTCCCTTTATTTTTATTTAACTCTGCTGTAAGTTGTTAATACAATTAGCCATTTTCTTTCAAATACGTCTTCCTACACTTTTAAACTTATGTCACCTCTCTGCTTTTGAGCCATCAATCCTCGAATCGCTTTTTGCTAATTTCCACCGCAGACTTATTTACATGACTATTGTTATCTCTGTGCCTGTGCCTGCATCGACATCGGTATGGATACCATCACATTTTAGAATGAGGTGCTCTATTGTTTCTACAGACTTACCACACAAAGCACATGTGTCGTCTTCTTCGTTAATAATTGGTTTTTTGGGGAAAGGAAATGGCGCAGTATCTGTCTCATATATCGTTGGACACCTGAACCGCGCCGTAAGGGAAGGGTAAAGGAGGGAGTGAAAGAAGAAAGGAAGAGAGAGGTGCCGTAGTGGAGGGCTCCGGAATAATTTCGACCACCTGGGGATCTTTAACGTGCACTGACATCGCACAGCACACGGGCGCCTTGGCGTTTTTCCTCCATAAAAACGCAGCAGCCGAGGTCGGGTTCGAACCCGGGAACTCCGGATCAGTAGTCGAGCGCCCTAACCACTAAGCCACCGCGGCGGGGCTAAATTTCTTTTTGTAGCTGCACGTTCTACGACACCCTGACCTAGCTTCAAAGAGGAGGACATTGTCTCTTGAGTTATCATAAAATGTTTCCTTCCTGATCTGCCTTTTCCAGTATCGGTATAGTTATACACTATGCTTCTTTTCCATTTAATCTATCCAATTTTTACCTTCGACGTTTTTAACCTGTCGTCTAAGCTCTTTATTTCTCCTTCCTCGTGTCTGGCAAAACTTGCTGGTCAGCTTTCTAGTTCGTTTCCGCCACTGTGAGTCAACGCTCTTTCTGTACAGGTATTTAAATACCTTAGCTGCCCACCTGTTATCGTCCAATTTCCTCAGGCGTTCTTCGTATATTATTTTACTCTGAGCTTCCCGTGCTTTGAACGTTGCCCAGCCCATATCCCCCTGTGCTGCCTCGTTTGTGGTTTTCCCGTAGGCACCTAGTGCTAATCTTCCAACAGTTCTCTGATTTACTTCTAATCGCGACTAAACTTCAGCCCTTAAGCATAGAACCGCATTCCCGAAAGTAAGCCCGCATTCCCGAAAGTTTAATGAAAAAAACAGAGAATTCAGCCGGCGTTTAAAAATCGCTGGCATGCTACTCTGCGCGGGGAAGAGAATTTGGGAGATAAAGGCGGAAGGTGAGTGGTGCGGAAAAAGTAAAATAAAGCAAATAAAAAGGCGAGAAGATAAAACGGACCCATCATATGAAATGATGAAGTGCATAGTCCGACAAATGGACTAACAAAGTTCACTGTGAATAGAGTGTACGAGACCAACACGCAACGCGAAATTACAGCTTTTAAAGGCGTCCAGTGGCCTTTGATAATGGAAATAAAAAAGTTTCTACAGCACTTTTTGCCGCAGGCCACTCTTAACTGATTAGTAAACGACCCGTTGTACTATGTCAATCACGGTTCGTGCTGATATGGCAGGGCGTTGCTTTGCGTGCTAACGGGCGGCTATACGCGAGGTTGTGCTCTGCCGTGTTCCCGCTGTTCAGATAGCACAGCTTGGCATTCTAGCGTTTATGGTGAATTTTTCCTACTAGTCCATATAATTAGGTTTTAACCGAATACGCACGTGCGTCGGTGGCAAAACTCTTCTAGAACGACTGAGCTGTGTGCACTTGGTAGCAAGCGCGAAATGTAGCAGGAACAGTCGTTGCTGGATGCGCGCTTTACTGGCCCCACCAACGGCTTCGTCTTTTGCGCCTTGTATCTCGTCACGGCTATTTATTACGTCCAAACCTCGCTGTTGCAAAATGCGTGGTTATTTTAGATAGAAACGCCTTGCAGTTGCATGGCAGTTACGTGGCAGTTACAGCTCACATCAGTCACCGCACTACCGCGCAGGAATGCTCGGCCGGCTCATGTTTTCCAACCAAATCCAAAGCGCCTACAGAGGGCGCTGGCTGCGCCTTCACCGCGCATGCGCAGAAACTTTTCCGCAAATGGTCAGTTGGCAGGACGTGGCTGTATGCTGTGTTGTGTTCGGGCCCACTTACCAAGCGCGGACGGAATAGGCCTTGCTCACTATACCAAGTACGTTTTATGTTTCTGAGTATTCATATTCAATAATAAAGCTTTGGTGTTTTTGGTATGGTGCTTTGAGTGACTACACACCGTTTCCTTCCCCTTCGCACCTTTTCACCTCCACAAGTACGCAGTGTGGCGCTCCCTGCCTATCTGTATTACCGTATGCTGTGCGATGGGAGTGCCTGTTAAAGATCCCCAGGTGATTTGAAATTATTCCGGAGCCCTCCACTACGCCACCCATCCTGTCTTCCTTCTAACACTCAGTAAGGATCCCTTTCTTCACGGTGCAATTTAGGTGTCCATCGAGAAGTGAGACAGTTGCTGGTCCTATCCTATCTTGAAAACCAATTTAGTTGCTTATTTGAATTTCCATTTCGCATATTTATAAACAGAGAGTTGTTCAGCCCAAAAAACAGGCACTTAATCCTACGTTTCACCCATGACGGCTTTAGTTGCTTATGTGGTATAAAACCCAACACAACCCAACAAACAGACTCCGCGTATTTGTATTGCGTTCGTTTGTTGCGCCTTTCGAATGCCTGGAGCGTTAGCTGTTGCTGGACTTTCTTTTTTTTTCTTCCCTTGCGTTCAATGGCGTCGTACATTTGGCTCGGTTCCCCTGTATACAGAGCTCGCTAAGTGTACACACACATTACACGTTCAAGCCAGCACCTGGGCTTAGCGATCCGTCTTCATTACTGCTAATGCGGCTGACCTTGCGTACACGGCGACAGGAGCGAACTGTTCCACGTACGGTGACCGCAATGTCGTACGCCAACTGCGCGTATTTGTATTCGTGCGTGTAGGAGTACGCGTTTTCTGTTTTTGTGCATGCTCGTCCCTTTTCTGAGATTCAGCGGCAGCTGTACCATTTCCGGTGAAACCTAACCAGACCCACACCCGCTTGCTCCCCACGCGACATCCTCTCAAATCATTTACAGTCGATGGCAGATTGGGCCCCTAAACACATTCGACCAAGTCAGCAATAGCGTACCTATTACGGCGGGATAACCGAAGCAGATCAATACTAATAACAGCTGTTGGACTGCAGATTGTCGCCCTAGGCCATCCATCTAGAAACGCGATGCTCCGCTTTATGGAAAGCTGCGTTGACGAAGTACGTGCAGTGAATCGTAATAATACACTGGGAAATGTACGCAGAAAGGAAAGATGACAGATGAGATGGACGCGTTTTTGTAGGGAGAACGCAACCGCGGTAGCCGTCACTCCATCATGCGGAAAGCGATTGTTTTTATGCTTCGTTTGCATGACAGTACGCGTGTATTTGTTTATGGGTCTGCGATTAGAGCTTTGATGGCAGGCATCAAAGTAGGGCTTGTGCTCACTTTTCCCTTCATTGGAGGTTCCATACATTATTGTGAGAATTTCTGTCCTTATTGTATACTTTGGCTGACTTCTCTCTGCCATGGTACTCTATGGATTCTCCGAATGAGTGGGTCGTATATAGTGTACAGCTGCAAAAGTCGCGCTGTTGTTTCAAGTGGGGGAAGCCTGCTGGCGATGAGTAAGCTTCGGACTTGTGCAGTATGGCTATGCTTTCTTTTATTTCTCTTAATTTGTTCGTGTTATGCCAGTCATGCTTGCTACTAAATATAGTGTGTGAAAGGAAAGATATAAACTATTTTCTGGCATAAATGGAGGGTCTGGCCAGCAAGCAACCCATGTGGTTTTTTGGAAAGCAGAGCTCGTGTTAGAAAAAAAAAAAGATTCGTTCTGCTGTGGGAACCGAACCAGGAGCCACCTTTTCAGGTGGACACAGGGGCGCAACAAAAACACACGGACATAGAAGTAGACAGGGACGAGCGCTTGTCCCTGTCTACTTCTATGTCCGTGTGTTTTTGTTGCGCCCCTGTGTCCACCTGAAAAGATATGAACCAACACGCTCAAATACAAGTACTTCTGAGGAGCCACCTGTCGTTTCATCAAACGAGCTTATCTTCAATAGCCGTCCTTGTCTGAAAGTCGTTCCGGGTTCCATCGGTCACTAAGAAAGATGAACTCTAGAACTAACGAGTTGACTGACAGGGAACTGAGCTGCTTTCCCTTGTGTTCATAGAAATTGAAAGGGAGGTTGTTGTGTTACGAAACTGACTTCAGGTTGCTCATTTGGGGAGAACTGACAACTGGCTTAATACTTGATCTCTTTCCCATTCTGATAAAAAAATTGCTGTTGTGCGTTGGGAAGTGTACGTTAATGCAAGCTTCTGTACACTGCTGTCAGCTGCCCTTACAGAAATGGTCTCTAGACAGTCTATAGACTTCTTATAGACTCTATTGCCTTCCTATAGATATTTATTTTTGTCTTCATAGTCTATAGACTGTATATAGGGTTTGTATTGCCTATATAGTCTGTTCTCTAGGTTTTGTCTATAGAGAGTGTATTGATTTTATGAACAGAAGTCAATGGACAGTCTATAGACTCTCTAAAGAAATTGATTATGGATGTAAAGGAGAACTGATGTGATAACCCATGCTGATCATAAAGAAAATTGCTGTACCAGGAGCTCATAATTAGTGCACGGATGACATTGCTGTTAGTATAGCCTCTAAAAATGAGGCAGCTTCTTAGAGGCGGTTAAGAGGCTATCTAGTCCAGCAGCGTTAAGTCAAGTGTAGTGCAATTTTTAAACCAGCATAGCTTTGTGCCTCATCGCCAGCTTCGGATATCGATGGCCCCTTGCCAATAGGAAATGCGAGGAGTTACACATAGAATTTTCCACGCAATGCACCACGCAACTGGAGCTTCTGTCTCTGTCCTTGAAGCTTTACTATTGAACAGGAAAATGTTATCGCGACCGGCTCAGCTCCAAGCGCGAACGGACAACCGGCTGCAAAAATCCTACCTTTCGTGTCACTTTAACGACTTTCCCGTGAAAGGACGTCACGCCGTAATGACTGGCTTTTACTATTTGCTTTCAGACACTGTCGTCAAACGGAGCTCAGCTTCGCTGTTTTTTAAATAAAGCGTCTGTGTGACCTTGAAGAGAACTTAGTGCATATTTCCGTTTATCCAAAGCACGAATACTTCCTATTATTTTAACAATTATCAAATCCATTCCGTACAAAAAAGAAAGAAAGAAGAGAGAACTGCTAGTGCTTTTAGTGTCATAACTGAAACTGTGAAATAAGGTAATGAGCTAATTCCGGGAAAAAAATTATGTCTATCTTGCAATCCAGTGTATAGTGTATAGAATGAAATGCATTGCAGTTAAGGTGTAGCACATTCTACAACGCTTCTCAAATGGTGCAGCCGCAATCGTATATCGGCCAGGTCCTATATACGCTGCACGGGCCGTCACCCTTTACCCCTTATATTCTTCAACCCGGACAATACAGATGGTCTACCTGGCTATATACTTACGCAAACCGCCGTGACCAACCGCCTATGTTCCATCTCATAAACACCGCGTCCGGAGTCCATCACCGGTTTTGGTGCTTAAAGCACTAAAGACACCTAATTGTAGTTTCATGTTTTCTGTAATGATGCGTAACAGATTAGAATGCATGAATCTCCGCTTGGTTTAAGTTTTGGTTTTATGGGATTTAACATGCCAAAACAACTCGGGTTATGAGGGACGCCGTGGTGAAGGGTTCCGGATAATTTCGATCACCTAGGATTCCTTAACGTGCATTCGCACAGTACACGGGCCTCTAGCATTTTGCCTTCATCGAAATGCGACCGCCGCTGCTGAAATCGAACCCGCGTCTCTCGGGCCGGTAGCTGAGCACCAGAACAATTGAGCTACCGCGGTAACGAATCACCACGGGGTGTTCGCTTAATACCGCTCCATAATTTGTAATTTAATTTCTTCTTGATGCTGTTTCGGTTTCGCTTCCAGCAACCAAACGATGGTTGTGACGTGTAAGAAGAGTCGCGTGAGGCATGAAAAAAAAAATCTGCATTGCATTCTCTGATACATCGTTGGTTGTCATTCCAGGACTTGAAGTAGGCTGGCTTAAGCATTGTAGTGAATTAAAACTATGTATTAGCGATTATAATGCACTGTTGAGTCATGTCTCACGTGACATAGACACACCTTGCACGTCACAGCCATCGTTCGTTTGATGAAACCGAAACTGAAACAGCATCGAGAAAAAATTCAATTACAAAAAATTTGCTGGTCGTGCGGGAGTACTTCGGACTGATCCGTGTATGCCAGCGTCTAACGCGTCATTTAAAAGAAGAAAACACGCAAGGAAAGAATTGGTGTCTATATGCTCCTCTAGGGAGCCGCCGCGTTAGCCGTTTTATCTTTTTACTCTGTAGGCAGCGCTCTTGGCTGCAATCTCCTGCGGCATTAGCCACGTGATAGACCACCTAGGCCGCCTTCTCAGATTTGTGTGCTGCTACGTTAAGCTGCTGCTGGCGGCACAGCCGAGCCTCTCTATCTTCTTGACTCACTGACTCAATTTTGAAATGTGAAACATTTCTCTGAGCAAGACTTTTTCAATTAAAAAAAATATAAGTCCGTGCGTTTCGTAGCCTGCTCGCAGCCGTGGCCTAGTTGGTTGGGCGCCCGTCTCGGCTGCGGGAGGTGGTTGGTTCGAAACCCACCGCCGGACACCCACCGGTAAAAATGGGTACAAGCTGCCCCCGGCCTGGCGCCCGGCTTTCTTTAGGGGTGTTCGCTTGGGAGGAGCTCCGCAAACCCCGCAGCGCCCCTCGCGGGATAAGCCGCAGTTTCGAACGGCCTCGCAGCCTGCTAAAGGTGGTAGGGCACTCCGGTCAACGTGTGATCAGCAAAGCAGCAAAATCCTTCTGTCCCCTGTCATTCTTGAAGGAGCCGAGCCGGCTGCGAAACGTCCGGAGTTTGTTTTTTTATTCAAAAGTTTTGGTTACAAAAGACCTCTCACATATTAGTATGAGTTATTCCAAACCAGACAGGCAGTTCTGTCGGAATGTTTACTTTACTGGCTCTATTGCACGGCCACAGCGGGAGAACTATATATACTGCCGCCTGGCATTTGGAAGCGCAGAGCTAACAGATGAATGACGAAGACGACGAAGATGGTGAAGTGAAACATTAGTGCGATGTCTACCAGTTAGAACACCGCGCAAGAGGCTGTGGCACTGGCAGAGTGCTCTGAAGCGTCGAGAAACGAAGCGGCACTTCTTGCTCCTGTTCGGATACCACTTGAGTGTGATTTTTTTTCTGCTAGATGCCGTTCAGAAAAAAAAAAAAAGAGAAATGTTAGGCTTCATCTCCGGCGTCGGACTTGGCTTCATGTTCAGTCTCAGGTTTGGCTTCATGTTCGGCTTCATGTTCTGTCTCATGGTTCAGCTTCATGTTCGGCCTAAGGTTCGGCTTCATGTTCAGACTCAAGTTTAGCTTCATGGTCGGCCTCAGGTGCGGTTTCATGTTCGGCCTCAGGTGCGGCTTCATGTTCGGCCTCAGGTTCGGCTTCATGTTCTGCCTCAAGTTCGGCTTCATGTTAAGTCTCAGGTTTAGCTTCATGGTCGGCCTCAGGTTCTGCTTCATGTTCAGTCTCAGGTTCGGCTTCATGCTCGGCTTCATGTTCGGTCTCATGGTTCAGCTTCATGTTCGGCCTAAGGTTCGGCTTCATGTCCAGACTCAGGTTTAGCTTCATGTTCGACCCCAGGTTCGGCTTCATGTTCGGCCTCAAGTTCGGCTTCATGTTAAGTCTCAGGTTTAGCTTCATGTTCGACCCCAGGTTCGGCTTCATGTTCGGCCTCAAGTTCGGCTTCATGTTAAGTCTAAGGTTTAGCTTCATGGTCGGCCTCAGGTTCGGCTTCATGTTCAGTCTCAGGTTCACCGCAGTTCCCGCTCGATGCTCGCCTGAATCTGCTTAGATTGAGGGCTGAAAGCATTTCAAGCTTATAATGTCAGAGCCACTTTCCAGACAGTATTAGGAAAGATTTTAATAGTGAACACCGTAAACACTGTGGCAGTGTTAAAATGAAATTCTTCGAAGGGATGGATAGCAAGCCATTCGCTCAGTAACAAAGGCGCAAGTTTTGTGAATGTCAGTGGCAACAGCGCGTGCTTTCCTTTGACAAGCATCCCGCGTTCGTCCTCTCATCGTCAGAACGAGCACACCGTTCGTGCTCGCTACGGCTCAAGAAGAAAGCGTGTACCCACGCAGCTTCTTGTATAGCACGAACTGATACTATTCCCCTGCGCCCAGCCGTAAAGAAACGTGACACAGCATACGGGCGCGCGTGTGTGACCCATAGGTCGAAGGGTCAACCATTGACGCCCAGAAGCGCGATGAGCGTGAGCCAAAGTCGTCATGACCTCCTCACGTAACACTGACCAACCTTGTGCCAACACGAGAACGCGCTTGTTCGCCTGTAGGCTGCAGGTCGGCTTGCATGTGGACGTCCGACTTGTCGGAAGCACT
Source organism: Amblyomma americanum (assembly GCF_052857255.1). Lineage (NCBI taxonomy): Eukaryota > Metazoa > Arthropoda > Arachnida > Ixodida > Ixodidae > Amblyomma > Amblyomma americanum. The sequence continues at coordinate 25,715,517 of NC_135503.1, forward strand.
TCGTGCGGAGGGGACTGCTTTGCGTGTCAGGCGGATGGCTGAGCTCTTCTAGCAAGACAACTAGCACAGTAAGGACTGCAGGAGGAATGAAGCTGGGAGAGAAGGCAGCGTTAATGGCACTTTTCAGAAGATGGCTCTAATGCACATTTGGAGCTACTTTAGAACCCGCCGCGGTGGCTCAGTGGCTAAGGCGCTCGTCTACTGAGCCGGAATACCCATGGGTTCGAGCCCGACCGCGGCGACCGCGTTTCGATGGAGGCGAAACGCAAAAGGCGCCCGTGTGCTGTGTTCGGATGTCCACCGAGATATGTGAGACAGTTACTGCGCTATTTCCTTTCCTCAAAAGCCACTTTTCAATTTTTATTTTCTACTTTAAAATGTGCGTTTTTTTTGCTATTATTTCCGAATTTCATGCTTCTGGCATCTGTAATTGGTCAACTCCGTCTTCAATCGGCGAAGCGGCAGGCTGCAACTCGGGGAAGAAATGGTATATTTGCTGGAAAATTGCAGGTTAGAAAAGAACAAATGAAAAATAATGGACACAAAATACAGCCCCAGGCCTTTGATTAGTGCAGACCGCATACTTGTTGCAGGCTCTACGTTTGTCAATCGCTGCGCTTGCTTGCGCGCATTGCACGCAGAGGGCTGAAGAAGATAAAGATGCTCTGCATTAACAATTTAGGCCTGCTTGCTTCGCTTAGTTGGCATACAGGCTCGTTAAAAGAGGCATGACACTCTTCGGTCTTACCTGACATTGCCCTCTTTGTAATCTCCGGAGAGACGTTTTTGGACCGTCAATCTCCGCGTGTTGTATAAGATGCCCGAGGCGTCTTTCGATTCCGGCAATTTGCACAGCAGCCTCCTAAGAAAATTGCATTGTCGTAATGCAATGGAACTGGTTCGCAAATAAAACTAATTCACCAACCTATCAGGCATGCATGTCAGAAGTAAGCAAATATCAGAGCAGTATTTGTTGTTCACTGGGACGTTTAACGCCAATCGTATATCGCCGTACGTGACATCTGGTTACATGTGACTCACTGTAGCGTGGATGAACTATTCATTGGCGACTAGTACTCTGCAGATATGCGAGCGTTTTCACGGTTCACTGTTCGCGTAATGCGATTGTCTGAGCCGGGCACTGCGCCTCGAGTACCTGACCTCTGTCCCGTACTTAAGTACGGAGCGCACGCGGAGTGAGGTGATCGAGCATAACAACAAAGAAATCTCGGAGTCACGCAATGCTCGACCACGGTGGCCTGCCTCGCCCGGCTGTGCGGCCAAGAAACGCAGCGGCGCCGGCGAGCCTCAAGGCGCTCACGCCTAATGTGTTCGCCACGCGCTTCGTATCCTCCGAGGCGCCGTGTCTTTCCGGCTTCCGCCAGCCGACGGGCATAACTCGATGGGCCCAAATTGCGGCGCTCTTTCGCCTCGTCAGTCCAGCCTCCCCACTCCGAGACTGTACGACCGCCGCTTGAACGGTGTGTGGTGCTAGCCAAGAAAGAAAAAAGAAATAATAAACGCTTTTGTTGTTTGTACACGTGCTATAAGTTGCGAGTGGACCACGAGCGCAGGATCTAACTACCAGGATGTTCACCAGGAAGTTCACGGAGAATCTTTCCTAGCGGGTGCGTGGCGCGGCTCAATGCGCGTGTCGCTCCTTAAAGCAGCCCGATTTCAGCGCTTTGTGAGTCGGGTGCAGTTGTATGGAGTAGCTACGATTTTGTGCAGTTTGAAATGCACACAATATCAGTTTGGTGCAGATTTTTGTTTTGCGCTTTAATTGGGTATTTTAGTGAGGAACATATACACAGCGGGAACGCGGAAAGGTTGCAGATAAATATGCGAAATGGTGGGTGTTACTTCTGCCAAAGTGCATGGCCAATGATTGCATCGATTTCATTGATAGCAACTGCTGATTGTCAACCAGTCTTCTTCTTCTTCCTCTTAAAACATGACACACCAGTTTTTCGTCAACTTCATCTTCTTCAATTAAGCCTACCCGGATAACATTGCAACCTGTCATCCTTCTCATATGATGTACTTGAAAAAAAGGCCGCGGACGTGACGGATTACCGCGGCTTTACACTGCTCTTCTTGATGATGATGATGATGATGATCACGAAGTATATTGGTGCAAAGAATTTTGGGTACACAAGGTGGGGTCGAAGGTCCATTGCCAGGCATTTCACTCCACAGAAGCGTAGCACCAGGCCAAAGGTACGCTTGTAGTCATTAAACCTTTCCTTAACGTTAACCCTTTCCTTTTGCTTAAGGAAAAATAGCGCAAAAGACGGGGACAAGTGAAGAAAACAACAGGACGAGCGCTGCCATCTGCGGCCACCATATCCCCGCAAACTTCTTAATCTCATCCGAACACCTAACCTTATGCCGCCCCCTGCTACGCTTGCCTTCTCTTGGAATCCACTACGTTACCCTTAAGGACCAGCGGTTATCTTGCCTTCGCATTACATGTCCTGCCCAAGCCCACTTCTTCCTCTTGATTTCGACTAAAATGTCATTAACCCGCGTTTGTTCCCTCACCCAGTCTGCCGCTTCCGGTCTCTTAACGTTACACCTGTAATTTGCCATTTCCATTTCGAAATAACACTGTTTAAAAGTCGCAACACATTTTCGGACATGTAGAGACAGAGCGTGGATGCAACAGACGCTGTGACACCCGCTCGGGACCTCCTGAGTCCGGAAGAGTGGTATTGGGCATGTGTCTGACCAGTATGGAGCAGGCGGAGATTTAGTGGAACTTGCACGTAACTTCGGAAATGAAGGTATAAAAAATTCCGCAAATGTGGATGTTATGTTTCGGATGCTGTGCCTGCATGTTTAGGCTCTATTTTTTTTAGTTTCTGTCATGCTAGACTAAGAGAGAGAGAGAAGTTGCCATTTTTGATATGGAGTGATGCGTAAGCTAATTCTTCCCTGTACACATGCGGGGCGAGAAAGATTTTGCGCGCCACTCTAAGCATAGTAATACCTAGTCCTTAAGATTCCAGAGTGGTGGAGCTACACAGTAACCTAGTTGATTGGAAATGGTCCTAAAGACTTTGCCATGCAAACTGTGCGTTGGAAATGACAGTAAATGAACCATGGTACCGAAGCCAGACGCCCCTGAGGCGTGGCGAGTTTGAGTGATACGAGAATGCAGCTAATCGTATACATAGTGGCGCGCAAGTGCGCCACTACCGGCTGAAAGAGTAAACAGTTACCACCTTTGAATTTTCATAGATGCTGGGTCATGGTTGTTTGGATTCTTCTCTGTTTTGCTTGAATTTGTTTAATAAATGCCTAGTATTCCTAGCAGTATTCCTAGTTGTATTCCTAGTAGTATTCCTAGTAGTAGTCCTGAGAATAGTCCTAAGTGGCCCCTCGACCACTGCGCCAGTGATTGTAGGTATTAGATCTCCATAACGCAGTCTTGCCCCTGACAACCACGATCGAGCGGGGATATGGGATATTTTGCTGACCCGTGACAAGCGGGGAACTAAAGAGGCTCAAAGATTTTGGCCAATATCTTATATTGCACGACCGCCACCAGTCGTCTTCGGGGGTCTGGCGTCTCACCCAGCAGTCGAGCAACCACCACAGATCCGGCAGAATAGCTTAGTTTCGTTCTCAGAAAGCAGTGCTTCATCCAGCAGCCCGGCGTGACCTCGACGAGTGAGAAACGGCCGCTGCAGAGACAGCAGCAGCGGTAGGCGAGGGTGAGGGTAAGGCCAGAGACGAGGAGAGCTCTCGGCTCGGCGCCGGGGCGACGACGTTGTCGTCGTATACATGTAGGGTGTGTGTGTGTGTGTGTATCGCACGCAGGGGCAGCTTTGTTTATAGAAAGCCGCGCACGGCGTGTTCTACCTTCGCCGCCGCCGCTGCGCCGGGGGTCCTTGGTGGCATACGCGAGCGCGGAGCCGCCGCCGACCTACATTGCGGGCCTGCAAGGCGTGGGAGCCCCCACGGGCGCCTAACTCGGCTGGAGCGGTGCGTGCGTGCGTGCGTCGCTATTCCTCCCGCTACGTGAGCCAGCTCGAGAGAAAGGGGCTAGTTCGGCTTCCCGTCATCACTCTTATCGTGCGCGCCGTTGTCTCGAGGGAGGATCGCGTGCAAAGGCGCGTGCAAACGCAGGGACATAAGCGGCCGCACGCTCGGCCACTCGCTGGATTCGCACGTTGGCGGCTGTCCATACAGGAAGTGCACGCGCAGCCACGGGACAACCTTCTTTTGACGGGTCCTCGAGTTAATATTTTCGTGATCGTGATCGCTGTCCACATCACACTTAGCGTCGTCCTCTATTTAAACGCCTTGCACGTATATAAGCGGGTATGTGTGGAGACCAGGGCAAAACTGGCTGAACCTGACAGCTGGAGCCTCAGTAAAGTAATCCGAGCTTTATGTAACTCCGTCCTTAGAAGAAAATTTTGGGCTCGCTCTTTTAATTTCTGTCTGCGGATTCCCAGTAGACCACCGCCGTTTGCCGCGGACCATCGGCCTTTGCGGGAGGAATGAGTGTCCAGTAAGAGAACTGGTGAGATAAAACGAACGAGCGCATTCAGAACTTACTTCGACCGGCCATAGGCGCCGTCCGCCCATAGTATACGCCTCTAGCCGCTCGGTCGCCGCACTGTCTCAAGGTCTTACCAGGTCATTTGGCTGTGGGCAATGGGTACAACTGCCATTTCTAACAGTGACCATGGAACGCAAGCAAGGGATTGTATGGGAGGCTTCATGCACGGGGCTTCCGTCCGCGATTCTCGAAGTCCCACCCCCACGTGTCTCGGAGGCTGAAGCAAGGTCCATTCGTGCGTCCTGCCCGTCCAAGCTATAGCGCACGACATGGGTGATCAGACCACACCGCGGCAGCTGCTGCGACGAGTAGGCACCGTTCCACTTCCCGTTGCACTGCGCAAGCTTCGATATCGGAGCCGTCTCCCCCGTAGGCGTTATTCCGGCCCATCGCCAGAGAACGGGCCATAGCAGCGCACCACTCGGGGCTAATCGTGTGGCTGGGTTTAGCCATTAGCGAGGCTGATGTTTACGGCCCTTCTCTCTTTTTCTTCCTCCCATATTCTTCCAGCACTTCGTGATCGTGTGCAAAGATTTCACGCTTGTTTTTTGGTTGGCTCCAACCACCGCAATCGCCCAGCCCTATTCAGTTTTTCCTTTATTTGTCCTTTGTCCTTTTTTTTAAGGAGCAAATTCGCGCGTCGCGCCTCTTGTGTCGTCATTGCACGAGCAGTAAATACGTGCACGTGCACGGCCGTAACGCGAAACGCTCGCCCCCTACCGGCCCCGGCTGGAGGAGTATATCTAATTGCGTAGCGGTTTGAGATGAAGGGTTCGGGTTCGGCCGTCTTCGTGGCTTGCCCCGTTCATTTGGTACTCCGCCTTTTGCGGGACAGCTGTGGCAAGGCAGGTTTTCCGGGGTTTGGAGGGCTGTAGACGGAGTAGTGGTAGTTTGTAAGTAGTTGCAAAAACGCTGGGATGTCACAACTTAAGGCACAGCCGAAACAGCACAGGTAATCGGTCCAATATTAGAAATATATTGGCGAAGGCTGGTCCTACAAACCACTAGTGTGAAACCATCCCTTTCCTATATTGGTCCAATCATCTGTGCTGCTTGGGAGGCAATTACCTTAGGACCAGTGACAGTGGAGCACAGCACTGTCGTGGGATGATGTGCCATATCGAACTCTATTCAGGCTTATCATTTTTTACAGCAAACTTTTAAAGGTCCCGTCAAGCAGTAAAGCCGGCGTCCATCCGTCCGTCCATCCGTGGCCAGAAAAAGGTCGTCCACCTGCCACGGTGGGCAGGTGGCAACCAGCCCCTTGGGTAGTGGGCCACCTGCTCTTTCACCAGTAGTCGTATGAGGAGTTCCCGCGATATATGAATCTTTGAAAGAGAAGGTATACTTGGACGGAAGGGATCTCCAATGCTGTCACATTGTACTCTTAAGATAGGTTAAGCGCTGTACATGTTGTTTTTTTTTTTGCGGGCTTTTCCGCTGCCTTTTTTTCTTTGGTGGATGCCGTCTATGACATGAGAATCGAATGTTAGCAAGCAGTACCATTTGTCTGCTCAAGTGTAAAATGACGGTTGAGCAATATCAAACGGTCCAATGAGAGGAAAGGGAAAACAATCGTTATGAAATGCGGCCCGAGGTTTGTGCTTGGCAGACTTGATAACGGGCCCTACCGGGGAAGGGGTGCGGAAATCCTACGCCGTATTGATGTTATTTTTTGGTGTTTAGTAGAAGTCTCCAAACATTTAGAACAGAGGGCCAGATTGTGTATTTGGTACGGGGGTGAGGGTCGGAAAATTTAGCGTTTTTACGGAGGAAAAACGCTAAGGCGCCAGTGGGCTGTGCGATGTCAGTGCACATTAAAGATCCCCAGGTGGTCGAAATTATTCCGGAGCCCTCCACTACGGCATCTCTGCTTCCTTTCTTCTTTCACTCCCTCCTTTATCCCTTCCCTTACGGCGCGGTTCAGGTGTCCAACGATATATGAGACAGATACTGCGCCATTTCCTTTCCCCCAAAAACCAATTATTATTATTATTATTATTAAACGGCGCTACTGACTAAAAAGAAATAATAATAGGCAAGTTTCCAAAGGAGATAGTAGCAGACATATGCATAGATTTTTCGAAATATTTTGATTTAATACACCACAGTATTCTGCTACATAAAAGACAGAACTACGGTGTCTGTAGAAAAGCTCAAGATTTCATTAAATGCTGCCTCTCATACAGAACACAACATGTAGATTTCAAAAATTCATCTTCTTCGACACAAAACGTCAGAGTATAGGAGGCCCCCAAGGAAGCATTTGCGGCCACTTTTATTTTTAATTTATTGAAATCATATTTTCCATTGTGAAGCTGACAGTACACTTGCATCCTATGCTGGCCATACTTTTTTCTTCATACCTAGTAAATTGGAAAGCAACACCTATGAAAAAGCAACAGTACACTAGGTACATTGAATAGTTGGGTACATTGAATAACGGAGTGGATTCCAAGAGAAGGCAAGCGTAGCAGAGGGTGGCAGAAGGTTAGGTGGGCGGATGAGATTAGGAAGTTTGCAGGCATAGGGTGGGTGCAGCTGGCAAAAGACCGGGTTAATTGGAGAGACATGGGAGAGGCCTTTGCCCTGCAGTGGGTGTAGTCAGGCTGATGATGATGATGATGATGATGAATGCCTAGTGGTCGCATGGGCCGGGGGTCGATGCCACTGCGGAGGTTGTGTCTCGCCGCGGGCCACTCGGAACAACTCCGTGGGGCGGATGTTGCCCGCCGGCTGTACTTTGGAGACCCCTGTTCTAGGGAAAAACAAAAAAGTCTGGAAGTTTGTATTTAGTGGTGTGGCAGAAGCGGCCATATACACGAATACACCACTCTTTTCTCACAGTGGCGCAGTCGACAGGATTCGTCCCTTTTCGGGAAAACTGCAGTGGATGAAGTACGCCTTGGGTCATGAACTTCATCAAGGTATCCGTTTTTCTGTAATACATGTATTAGGAGCGTTTCCCGGAATAAATAATGTCTGGTCCGCTTCGCCGTCGCAGGATGCTGGAACTAGAGGTTACGGTGTTCAATTTTATGGCTAAAAAGAAAGGGATGCAGGTGTGCCCTACAGTGCTTGATGGGCGTGTTTGCCCATAGGGGGTTGTAGGGAATGACAGCTTTTGTCAGTTCTTCAAGCTTCAAGCAGAACATGCAATATGCAAACTTTTTGTTATATATATATATATATATATATATATATATGAAGGGAGCTAACAGTCACCGAAACCAAGGTGCATAGGGGAAGGTTTAATTTTTTTTAATGTGTAGTGCTGATCAGTGGGGTAATAATATTTAAATTAATCTATCGCTTAAAGAAAATTACTTATAAAGCAGCAGAAAAAACAACCATGCCACCGGTGGGATCCGGCGCTAGAGATCCGGTGGTAGAGCACCGGACGCGATACTCGGAGGTCGTGGGTTCGGATCCCACAGGCAGCATGGTTGTTTTTTATGCTGCTTTATAAGTAATTTTCCTTAAGCGATAGATTGATCTAAGTATTATTATCCCACTGATCCGCATTACACATTAAAAAAAATTAGACATTCCCCTATGCAAGTTGGTTTCGGTGACTGTTAGCTCCGTTCATAGGTATGTCAAACGAGCCCCTCATTTCCTTTATCTTGTCTGCTAATATATATATATATATATATATATATATATATATATATATATATATATATATATATATATATATATATATATTATTCGTTGGGGTCTGCAGGAAACGATATAACTTTTATGTCGGCGACGTCAGTGGATCAACACTGCTTCATTAGCGAGGTACCTGTTTTCCAAAAAAAACTGCCAGCTTGGTGGCACGTTTCCTCGTAGAAAGAGGGAACAAGTCGAGCCACAGCAGGACTCAGATCCCTCTTGTACTTCGCGGTGTATCCCCGTTGACGACGCGTACTCCGCGGGCACTCCTTGACGTGCGCCCGGAAAAAAATAAATTTCGAAAAGTCGTATTCTCTCTTAGTACGTCACAGAAGCCGAGCGTCAGATTGAAGCTCCGGAGATCAGATTGAATGATGTCCAGTTTTACTGTGCAGAGTTTAAGTGCGAAGTCTTTTTGAAACGACTCTACTCCAGGATTCGCGCTCAATTTTTTTCTCTTCCTTTACAGTCGCTTTTCCGCCGCTCTTCGCGGCAGGAATGTGATGCATTCGCAAAAAATAAAAATAAAATGAGCCACGGAGCCATAAATCAAAGCCAGTATAGCCTCAAGGCGAACATAGACACCATCACCGCAGCATCGTGGCCGTATAAAGTCCGCCTCGGAGCTTCTTAACTCCTGCAACGCTATAGCGTTTTTATCCGCCTCCCCCCTCCCCCTCCCCCTCCCCCCCCCCCCCCCCCCCCCCCCCCCGGACAGTGAGTGTATATCCGGCACTAACGATGCTGGCCTGCCTTCGTTCGGTTAATCTTTCTTAGCCTCGACTCATATATCTCCAGCAGCACTGGGACTGCCTCAGTTGGCGGCCAAAAGGGTCAGCTCTGGGACGAATGCGATTGCCTAAAAGTGGAAAGTAATAATACAAAAAAAGAGTCAGAAAACAGCAGTCCTTCGTCGCGGATCGCGTTCTGTGTACGTATACGTATACGCCTCAGATGCGCAGCAATGTAGTGCGAGCCTCTGGTGAGTCCATGTCGGAGATCGGCAAAGGGGGGAAGGGGGTGGAAGACTTATCTATCCGCGGTCTCACCGCAACCGATCTTGCCGCGCGCGCGCCGTTTTATGTCCTTTGCTTGCGCGAGCGCCCTTCGGTCCATTCACCTGAGCAGAGTTCGGCGAAGCACTCCGATAAAGCTCCTACACTGTGCTGTGCGGGTCCACTAATGGCGTACGCCGCTGGAAATTTCTCCCGGACAGGACTTTGCTGAGCAAAAGCGAGCCCTATACGTGCGTGTCCTTGGCACCCTTGGCGATGTTATTCTTCCACTGTGACAAGAAGCGACCAGGATTCCCGGTTTTTGAATGCTTTATTGCAGATCACATCTACGCTTAGTGCTGGGCTCGATCAAGTGGGAGTGTGGAAGAGAGGAATCTTCGACATCAACGATGTAAGCCTAACCCCGCTTACTCTTTAATGCAGCTGCCATCAACCACCATCAAGTGACGAGACATTTTTCATGTCGTAAGCGAAAATTCCCGTAGTTAACCTCAAATTTTCCTATTTCAGGCTTTTTTCTTTCCTGAAGCAGCTTGAAAACTCCGTCAATTGGGGAAAGTGAGACAATTTCGGTAATTACTCCCTTATTACACTTTTCCGACAATGCACTGCTGTCACCAGTGCATCGGCATCTGCATGGAGTCATATAGCTACGGCGGCTGCTGACGACACCCAGAGCGCACTGCAACTGTACAACTTGCACCTACCTCAAATAGACCTCTGGTTGTTTTCCCAAGATGAAGGGCGCATGCGCTTCGCGTCTCACAAATAAGTCACCTGTGCAGTGAGCGCAATCGGCGTCGTCCAAAGCGGCTTAAGAAATTAGCGCAGCGATGCCGGCAGTGCATCGCCTCTGGGTGCGAATATATCGGAAAGGGACGTATTCAATTGAAGAAGGAACTTCCAGACTCACCTCATCTAAGAACTTACGGTTCCATCAGTTAATAAAAGAAGAGCAAGGCGACCACAAAAGATGCTAATTTTAGCCCAGCTCAAGGTCACTTAACCCTCACTGGCAGAACTTGCAGAACTCTCTAATTATGTTACTGACGAATGAGGCAGGTTCAGCGGCAGCACTAGCAGAACTTGCAGAACTAGCACTAGCAGCAGCAGGCTATTATAACGCGTGCTGTATTGGCGCTGTCAATGTGTCGCATGAGCTGAGGGGAAAGGCCAAAGGTCAATCTACCCCTGCTGTGCACATATGCGGAGGCCGAACTTCACGAAAGTGGCCAGCGTCCTTTACACAGATAGCTGCGTAGAACTTGCTTCCCCACGAGTGAAAACGTATTGAACAGCCCCCTTGTACTCTGACCTCGAAACTGACCTGCCATCATCGCGACTCTGCGCAGCACCAGCGACCGAGCAGCCAGAGTCCGCAGCAGCATCGACGACCTCTCGCGGATGTGGCGGAGACGTACTACACGGGATACTCAAAGCGGGATAGCGCGCGATCCGCTACACGCCGCGGCGCGACTACACAGCGAGTGTCCGCGCGCGCGCGCCAGAGGTTCTTCCTTCCGCGCAGCGCGCCGTCGCTTATGCATTATTCACGGCGCGCCGCCGTTGCCTATTAACCCTGTGGCGCTCGGCAAGGCTTCGTGTGGCGGCGCCGGCTCTCCTCCCGAAGTGGCCCGCCTAACTCAGATTTATTTCTCCTCCGACCGCGAACCACCAGCGCGGAGGCTGACCGCGAGGAACGGTATTATGTACCGCTATGGGTCGCGCTGAGGGGGGAACAAAAAAAAAAAAAGGAACTCCGCGGTCGCGGCGGCACTCAACTAACCACATGCACTGGGTGCCTTATATGCGTATCGTTATTATTATTTTATTTTTTTTTTTTTGCCGGCGTTCCGATGGGACGTGATCTATCGGGTACCGAAGGTCGCATCATGAGAGGGCGAGGCACGCCGAGGCAATTTGCTCCTTGGTTAGGTCTAATTGGATGATGAAACGTCTGTAGGCGAATCGAACGGGGTTATGCAGCTGCTTGAAAGAAGCGAGAAAAAAAAAAGATCATCGAAGATAGCGTAGTCGCCGCAGCATTAATGTCTTCACGTCGCAATCATGATCTCCAAGTAGCGTTCTCACTGGAGGCAAAGGTTTGCTATACGCGATGACTTCCTAAGGGCACTACATCTGTTCTTGGGGAGATGTAGTGGTCTAAGTGTCGGCAGATTTGGAGAGCACGAGTGAGAGGGTGAATTCTAATGCAGTTACGGTAAAAGCCTAATGTATCGACTTGCTGAGCGATGATTGAATTCGGTGCGAGGACGCTCGAAAAGAAAGTGTTGTAGAAGAGGCAGATACCGAAAGCGCCACATTCTGCTTCTTTACAGCTGTTGTAGTCGCCACAGAGATTTACTCCTTAACTCATTCACCCACTCACGCACTCACTAAGTGAATTCACTCACGTACTAACTGACTCACTCGACTCCAACTCGTCCACTCACTCGCGGACTCACGCATTCGTTCACTCACTCCATCGCTAACTCACTCACTCAATAAATCACTCATTCATCCGCCTATTCAGGCGTCCACCCTCTCACTCATCGTCCCTCCAACTCACTCACCCTCGCCTATTCACTCCCCTACTGATGCACCCGCTCACTCTCTCTCTCAACCACCCACTCCCTCCCTCACTCACTCAACCACCCACTCCCTTCCTCGCTCACTCACTCACTCACCCTCCCTACCAATTATGCACTCTTCCACTCACCCACCCATTCGTTCACTCACTCACTCACTCACTCACTCACTCACCCTTCCACCCATTCATGCATCTTTCCACCACTCACTCACCCAACTAACCACTTATTCACTTGCTCACTCAATATGTCAATCACCAACTCACCCATTCACTCACTAATGGAGCGCGCGCGAAAGTGCATCTCGCGTTGTCCCCATTCACACCTGTGCCAGAGGAGACCTGCGCGCTCTGTCTTTGCCGCCGCCGCCGCAACCTGGCCGAACCTGGCTCCGTCCGCCGCCTCGCGAGGACAGCGCGGAACCGGGCGGTAGTGGAGAAGAAAGTCCCTTCCACGTTTTCGGTTTCACGCGGCGCTCTTCGGTTTCCTGGGCCCATAAATCCATATCTTCCCGCGCTGCCCCGTGGGCGCTGCGACACAGACCGCGTGTCCTGAATACCTAATGCGGCCGCTTCCTCGTTGACCGTGCCTCGCTGCCGGCACAGCGCCAGAGAACAGGAATGGAGCAGTCAGGAAACACCGGCGAGAAATCTACCCCTTGGAAGCGGCGCTGTAGTACGAGGTTATATAGGGCCGGCCCGGGGAGGACCATGTTTTCCGGGCCTCGTTATACTTTCGCGAGGGCCAGTTTGCTCCGATTCCTGACCTTTGCGGGCTCCCTTTCTCCGCCGATTCTGTTTCTATGCGTTTACGCTTTCCCCGCGGGAGATGCGAAGAAGGAGCCGCTCCCCTGCGACAAACGAGGAAGGGTTTCGTAACTGAGCGCTGCATTTGTGGCTACAGCGACTCTTTGTCACTGTGTCGAAGGAAAGCTATCCACCGTGACGTAGGCTCCTTGCTGCTGCTGTGTTTGTTGACACGACGGTGTCAGCCCATGTTCTGTAACCCTCTCGTCGGTAACAAGCTTACGGATATGCCAGACGTTGCGTAACAGTGATGCTGTTCGGGCGCTTCCATTTGCACTTGAAAGGTTTTCTCTGCAACATTTGGACCTCAAGAGAACACCTGAAGAGGTTTTCTCGCGAACAGACGTAGATTTCATGTCTGATCATCGTGGATTTTGCTAAGCATTAAACTCGCCTTTCATTTCCTGTTTAGTCCGAGTCCCTGCGCGCAGAACGCAGTTAGCAAGACCACATCACGACATATGCTCAGTGCGTGTGACCCTTTCCAATAAGTGTGATATGAACACAGCTGAAGCAGGTACCTCAGTGGTGAGCTGCATGCGCCCAGCACGCAAAACCTCAGCTTTATTTCAGCGTTTTGACCCAAAACCTCACAAGTGCCGTTATATCGAATCCTGAACTCTTGACGCAGAAACCTCTTTATAACTCCAGCCTATGAAGTATCTTATGAGTCCTTGCAACTCGCAAATAGTGAGGGACTTTCTTGCCGCCTCTCAAGCGGCTTAAGCCCGGCGCAGCCACATGTACCGGGGGCAGATGCTGGCACTAACGGCGCTATGATCAAAATGGCGCCGATTGCAACATTGCATAGATGTACTGGTGTGCTGCACCGCGTTGCTCATCTCGCGCGTATTAGTCTACTCTTCTCAGAACACGCGGCGTCCCCGACATAGCCGTTCATTTGTCTCTCCTGGCAGCGCCCCCGTGAGGATGGGCTCGCCACGGGATCGGCATCCTTCGCGCCGCGGGCGGCGCTTTGATTGGGACACCAGGCGGAACGGCGCCATACCGAGCCGCGCCGAATGCAGACGTCCGACGGTCACGAGTGTGTGTGCGCGGCTACGCACGCCGCGGTTGCCCAGAGCCAACCCCATGCGATCTGGTGCACGGCGCCTTTCCAGAGGCCTGATTGATACTGTAGCCGAGGGCGGTGACGTTTTCATCTGCGCCGTGAGTGTGCGTGCACGGGGTTCGTGGGCGCGTGCGTGAGGAAAAAAGTGCTAGGAGAAGAAGTGCCGTGGGCGTACTCATTGGCGAGGAATCAGAGCGGTGGTGGCGCTGGGAGGGCAACAGACCGACCAAACGCCAAGCGTGCTAGGCTATATACAGGGTGACGAAGTATTATAAACCTGGCTTCGATCGTTGCTTCCAATTTAAACCTTTGATCTGTAACTGTGTGACGTCATTATAGCCTGTTCTCACAGGCGTAGAGCCCTACATATTTTCGTTGGCCAGCACAGATGCTATGAACAGTAGTAGGTTTGAAAGAACATCCAATGAAGAGCATTTCCTAATTCAGCGCGGATATATAATGCACGAAGTATTCGAAGATTCGATTCAAAAGGTGCAGAGGGCATAATGGCATGATGGGAAACGACCAGATCATGCGATTTCATGAGTATGAAATGCTCTGAGCTCTCTCGGCAAACTCGGGCGAACATCGCCCGGAATCGGTGGCGAACCTGCGGCCGAACATTAAGCCGAAGCAATCCGAACCCTTTCGAGCTTTTCCGTCTGCGTGTTCTAGAACAGCAAAAAAAAAAAAAACAACTTCAGCCTCGTGCGTGATTCCAACCACTGCCGGCGCAGAGAGTAGATTCGCTGCCCGTTACGCTGTGTGTTCTAACCGGTTGTCTTTCGTTTTAATGTTTTAATTCGCTTTTTTTCGGCATGATATTAACTACACGAGGTTATGTATGTACATAAAGGGGCTATATACAGATTATTTACAAAGCCTGCAGATAATGACGGAATGCACTAGCCAGACAGAAAGCAAAGCTTAAAGTGCGACAAAGGTAGACACCGCGGCAACAGCGGGAACCAGTCTGCCCTTACAAAAATGGTCTATAGACAGTCTATAGACTTCTTATGGACTTTATTTCCTTCCTATAGATAATTCTTTATGTCTATTCATAGTCTATAGACTATCTATATACAAAAGTCTAATAAAAATGTATGACCATATATCTATAGATTTTCTATAGACTCTCGATAGGATTTGTATCGCCTATAGATTGTTCTCTAGGATTTGTCTATGTAGATTCTATAGGCATTTTAGACAAAAGTCTATGGACAATCTATAGACTGTCTAAAGAAATTTTTGTAAGGGCGGTAGAAAAGTCCCTCGTCTCCGTCATCTTTCATCCTTTAGTTTCGAGCTCAGAAATGTCACCCTCTATTGGGCGCTATTAAGTTGGAAGAGAAGTTGCCGACGGCGGCGGCTCATCAAGCTGCGAAATAAGCCGGGGAGGCCATGCGCGCTGCCCCTTTCTGACGAATATAAGCGGGTGGAGACGGTGGACCGTCCAGCAGCCAAAATCCTGGCCAAAATCTTAGTGTGGTTATCGCCATACATGGGACATCCTAAAATGTGCTAGCAGACTGCCAGACTGCCAGATAGGTTAGGCTAGGTTAGGTTAGGTTAGCTTAGCTTAGCTTAGCTTAGCTTAGGTTAGATTAGGTTCAACTCTCCTTTTAACTCTCGACGACAAGGCAAACTTTTTTTTTTCGTGCAGAGGGATAATAAACCGATGGCGAGCCGACGAGGCGAATTGCGAAGTTTTAAGGTGTATGTTCATTTATTGAAGATGGTTAGGTGAACGTTAAGCTCATTACGTTGTGTCATGCCTGGTATGGCGATGAGTTGTCCCGCGGGAGGCAGTATCCTATTCATCAAATGGCCAAGGTCTTTCGAGTGAAGAGACTGCAGGTTTTTCAGTAGTAGTTGTGCCGCTCAGTCAGTACACGACGGGTGTTTGGAGGTATTAAATTATTGGGGATAAATAACGTATATATGTCTGAGCTAGAGATCCATGATTCGCATTATGAAAACGTCGAACTTGCAAGGCTATTGATACTGTTTCTTTTTCTCTGACCAATAGGGTGAAATGAAACGAACGAGTGCTACTTTTTCAAAGTGTTTCTTTAGCTGGTCATAGGTGTTGCGTCCAGGTTGGGAGTGCAGGTTAGCATTTTTTTTTGCTCTTTTTCATGGATGATTGCAGTATCTCTCCACTGATTATCATACCGGCCACCTCTTGTTCTTGTGAACGAGAATACAGACTTAAGAGAGTCTTATTTCTGAGCCATAGTTACCATAAAACTGGAGTCCCCGATTTGTAAAAAAAAAAAAAGCAATGCGGTACTGAGGCAGCAAGGAAGTGATCTAAAAGCAGATTTAACATTCGCATGCAAAATTTTGCCATGAGAATTGCGCGCAGGCAAAATTTAAGCGAAGAAGTCAACGGAACCTACATCGCAGTAATTAAAACAGCTTAGAACAGACGAAGGACAAACAGCTTAGAACAGACGAAGGACAGACAGAAGAGAGAGCTCTGTTCGTCGTCTGGCGCGCGCTGATTTAATTATCAGTAACCACCAACTTGACCAAGTTTCCGCACAACTATCCGAACTCGCAATTAGTACACCCCACACAGTTAAGCTAACAACGCCGGCATCATTACGCGGCCGCGTTATAATAACCTCTTCTACCCCGCAGCGCGATGCATACCGGTCCAGAGTACAGCCGTGCCGAACCCAACCTTGATTGGCGTTCGCACACAAACGAGACAACTGCCGCCGGCATTAAAAGTCGGGAGGGCGCGCATCCGTGCAGTAGCGGCTGCGGAAGGCGCGCACTGTCTACACGTCTGTCTGCATACGCACACACACACGCACGCACACTTCTGGTTACACCGCCGGCAGCGCAGAACAATGTGGGGGCTTTGTGGCCTCGCCGAAACAAAACACGGCAGCTCTTCTGCACGTTCTCTGAGACCCGCAACAGCAGCAGAAGCCGCGAGAGAAACCGCGGCTTCTTCTTCTTCTTGTTCTGAACACAGGCGTGATGGGATGAAAGACGCGCTCTCCGCGAGAGCTGCTGCCTCCTCTGATGCCCGCCCGTCCAGCGGCGTCCAACTTGTGTGAGGCCCGTCGCTCCAGCCGCCGCGCGGATTCACCCTGAGCATGCCCTTCTCCACAGCGGTTGTTAGTTGCTTCGGCAGATGCAACAGGCTGCGGCGGCTCCTGTGAGCTTCCGCCGCCGGTGGGCAACGGTGGCGTATGTTGGATGCTCTTTGTTTTGTTGTTGTTGTTGTTCGTATTGTTTGTGCGTTTGAACGCCGTGCGGATGGGGTGAACGGTACACCACCTCTCGTCCAGGCGTTTAAGTGGCCTAGTGTTCGCTCGAGCTGCACGATGCGGCGTGCACGTGCGCGATGTTCTGAAGAGCAGAGGATCGTGATGCACGCGAAACAGAAAAAGGGGAGGGGGGGGGGGGTGCACCGACGTTTATCGCGCGCGGTATGGAAGTGTTCTCAACCTGGACGCGCTAAAGGCTGCCTGCGGAACGCGAGCCTATTGGAACGGTTTCAGTAAGGACGAGACAGACTCTTAATCGGATCGGCCGAAGGCGGTGAAAGCATATAAATTGATAAAAAAAAGGCTTGTGACGTTTAAGCCTCTGTAAAGATCAGATGAATGGGAATGGAAGATCTCGGAAAGCAAATTAATCAGAATCTCATGTGCTTGGTACATGAATAGTCCTTACAGTGCAGCTTGCGTATCTGTGTATTGACCGAACAAAATAAGATTTACATGTCCAGCTCACCTTGTTTTTGTCTCAGGTAGGCCTCGTTATCTGGTATACACAGCGGATGTCCACTAATCTTCTACACTGGTCACTTTGTCTTGGAGGTTTCTAGGCTGGAGCTGCTGGACAGAATTGTGTGTGTCGGTTTTCAGTACGTGAAGCTGAATCCCCCAGCAAGTGTCGTCGACTGCGTAAGGTTTGACATTCAGACTTGGAGCACTGCTGAGCGCGCTTTCTTATTTTGCATTGACTGTGTGAGGGCAATCTTCGCCACATTGGTGTAACCTATATCCTATTGATACTACGTCATTGATCATCATACCACTGATAATACGTTAACATGACAGAAAGGGTAACCGGGATAGGACATGTCATTGCTGATGTGTGCTTCTTAACTGCTGTTCAGCGAGAGGATCAAGTTATGTTCTCGTGTTATGTTGCTGCCTGCATACATCACTGCAGTCTGCAACATGACTGTTTCGGTTTACGAAGTCTGGCCGTGTGAGCTGCACATGCGTTGTCTGTAAGTGCACCTGTAGGTCAGGAAGCGTCCATTAAGTTCACGTAGAGCTTTGCTACTGTCAATGCCAGCCTTGTGTTACCGGAAAGTTGAATGGCACCTTTGTGCTGTGGTCAGCTCCTTACCTTCGTCCAAAATGAGTCTGCGTTGCTTGCTTTGTTTTGTGGTTTTGATTATCGGATAACATGTCAGAGGTGTGAGGGTCCGTGAATCAGTCTTGTTTTTAAAAACACATTTTTTTTTTCGCGATTCACGTCAAGTCAGTGCACTGACTTTCGCGCGACATGACTGTAAGAGCCCGGATTCTGAATCTGACGGGCGCTGACATGAAAACCAGCAGCGAAATTCCTAATGTGTTTATTTTTTTCTTATCCGTCTTAATTTTGCCACTTTTTGTGATTTTTTTTCGACTTACATACTGAGCCACACAGAAACGTTTTATTCATTTAAATACATGCACACTGCTAAGAAACTGACTCGCAATACACAGACATCGTTCGTGACAGAGGTGTCTTTCTCCAGGCGCCGTCTTGGAAAAAAGGGAGCTTTTAACAGGCATTTCATTTCACTGTAAAAAAAAAAATGCAACCGACACATGCCTCTCCAAATCAGGCAGGCGGGCTTCTTCCACGCGTCGCCCCATTTGTAGCGCCGGCTGCGCGCGCTCTTTTTCAAAGCACGGCGTCATAGACACGAGAAAGCGCGGTACCCCTCCCTCCATTCCGCCTGCGCGCCTGCTTATCCCGCGCGAACAGCGCTCTCGGACGCATATCCGAGGCCAGAACAAGCAGGAAGCCGCTCGGATGATGCTAGCCTTCGCGCGATGAGGAGGTGTGACGCCGAAGAGACGGCTGCGTGCGGTGACGGCGTCCGGGGAGTGGACGGGTGGGGTAGCAGAGAAAGTGCTGAGCGAAGCAGCAGCGGCGGGAACAAGGCTGCGCACGCTCCTTGGGTTTCGCGCTCAGCTGTCTGTCCTCTTCTGCGGCGCGGAAACTGTCATCACGCTCGTGAGAGGATAGCCCTCGCCTTCTTCTTCCCGCTTCTCAGAGGCGGACTGATCCTTAATGGCTGCCGCACCACCGTTTTGGGAGGCGGCGGCGCGCACGACGTTGCTGTTTCTAGCGACGCCCGTGTGTGTATGTTTATAGTGAGGCGTCTAATCTCCGCCCCAGCGCCCGCCCGCTAGTTGGCAGAATTGAGAAGTCTGCCCCATCTCCCGTCCTCCTGTGCACTGCCGCTATATCTCTCTCCTTCTCTGCCTGTCTTTCTCACTCACTCTCGGGACTCGGTTGCTTGCGGTCGCTGCTGCCAAGAAGCCGCCGCCTCCTTGATGGACATCGTGTAAAGATGATGTGCGCTTTGTTGGGGTATACTGCCGAGTTCCTGGATTTGTAGGGCGACTTGTTCGTGCCTTCCTTGCTCCTGTGTGTGTCCGGGCTTCCTTTTAAAAAACGTTGCGTTTGATTACTCTTTTATTTTTGTCTTTTGTTTCCATTCGAGCTTTCAACACGCTCTCATTCTGTAAACAGGGGGGAAAAGTAGGACTTGAAGAAAAAGATGACTCCTGGAATATCTTGCTCCCCTTGCGTATTGAAGTTCTATATTGGTGTGATGGGAAACATTTCAGTCGGGCGCGTCCAGGCGTGGAAACGAGATGAGGAAGGCCGAGGAAAATAGCGACGGTATCAGGTTTTGAGGGCTGGAAAATAAAGTCATTACTTTCTTTTCTTTATTGTTTTTTCACTTTTTTCTGATACTGCACCATGTTTATAGTCTGCAAAGATTGGGAACATTTGCCCACACAAATGCGTAGAAAGGTAGGCAGAGACAAACAGACCGACCAGATGTACGGTCAGCAGCCCGGTTGTCATACAAACGGCGCGAATAATTTTGAGCATCAAGGCACTGCTAATAAACCTCTCGCAGCGCCGATCGATTCGTTTCCCTGCTGACATTGCCTTGCTAAGTCACTCTAGGGATTAATTTCAAAGCATGATAAATGACTAAAACCGGCAGAGCAAAACGGTTGGCCTAGAAATTAATATGAAGAAAACAGGCTCGGAAGGGAACAGCAGTTTACGATTGGTAGCGAGGGCCTGGAAGTGGTAAAGAAATATTTCTACTTAGGGCAGGTATTGACCGCTGATCCGGATCATGAGAGAGAAACAACTAGAAGGATAAGAATGGGATGGAGCGCATGTGGCAGGTTCTCTCAGATAATAAACAGCAGTTTACCAATATCCCTCAAGAGAAAAGTATACAACAGCTGTATCTTACCGATACTCATCTATGGGGCGGAAACGTGGAATCTAAAGGTCTCATCTTAAATTGAGGACAAAGCAGCGTGCAATGAAAATGAGATTGATAACTGTAACGTTAAGGGACCGGTAGAGAGCAGACTGGGCCAGGTAACAAACGCGGGTTAATGACATCCTAGTCGAAATCAAGGAGAAGAAATGGGCATGGGCAGGACATGTAAAGCGAAGGCAAGATAACCGCTGGTCGTTAAGGTTAACTAACAGACTGGATACCAAGAGATGGCAAGCGTAGCATGGGGCGGCATAATGTTAGGTGGGCGGATGAGATCAAGAAGTATGCGGGGATGAGGTGACCGCAGCTGGCAAAGGACAGGGTTAGCTGAGAGAAGAGATATGGGAGAGGCCGTTAAGGTCCTGCAGTGGGTGTAGTCAGGCTGATGATGATGAGCGCCGATATAGGCCACTGAGTCATGTGATGGCTGCTCTGTGAACAGTTGATCATACGGTTCACTGACATCCAGCCCTGTCATCGACCTGCCTCAGGCGCAGATACGATCGAATGTCTCGTCTGCGGCGAATAACTGCGATTAGGTTTCTATTATGGATGCACTATTTTAAACATCATTCAGAAACAGATATAACAGAATTTGGAGAATTTGACGGCTTTCTCTCAAATCTATGTTCTGTGTAGTAGAACAGCCCGGTGCGATCTGAAAGTTATCACTTCAGTTTTAGGACCGAGTCAGTTGGAGAGATATGGGAGAGGCCGTTGCCCTTAATTAAAGTGCTCAACCACGGTCTATCTCAGGAAAACCGCTGAAAGGAATACTTGTGTTTAGGTAGCCAAATGATTCCCGTATCCTGCAGCGATATTTTTCATTGCAGATTAAGTGACTGTCACGGCAGGAGACATCTAATAACCCATTTGGTTATTAGATGCCTTTTAACGAGCAAATTTTTGTATACGCCCGTTCATATTACAATATGCCATTTACGTCTTTCTTGCTTTCATGATTCTTTTATTATCAGTTTGTTCATTATTGGAATGCGTTGTACTCTTATTGTTTGTTTGTTTATTATTTACGCAGTGTCATCTGCATGACGATGTATGTTTTGCAACTGTATCCCCCCTATAAAAATGCCCTCAACGGGCGCTGTAGGTACCTGAATAAATAAATAAATAAATAAATAAATAAATAAATAAATAAATAAATAAATAAATAAATAAATTTGGTTAGAACGAACGAGCTAACCTTCAAATTGCGCGATGCTAGGTTTCGCTTTCTCGCGGAATGTGATCCCTTAGCCCTTTTGCTGTATCTTGTTATGTCACATCCCTTGCTTAATGGCATCCACCTTCAAATTTAGAGGAACGACTCACACACAACCAAGAACTACCAGACCAGGTTAAATAGACCTGGCTTGAACTGGCCCTCGATCGCCACTTCTCCTCCATCCAAAACCCCTTTTCCCAACCAAACACCTTCGGGCTTCCTTTCTTCAATACATATAATAAATCAATTACTTTTGATAATGTTTAAAACGCTGTCCTTCCTTATCGCATATTATCAGTAACGCCTTGTATAACAGGGAGGAAGTTCTATGAAGCTGAAATTATTCCTTGCATATGAGACCTGCTATGAGTGTCATTAATGGATGCAGCGCACGAACCACATTCACGATAGGAATACACATGCACGCACACGGACGCGTGTGTACATGGATTGTCTACATAATGCGAACGTGGCTTTTGAAGTCCAGTTACGTCTGAAAAAACGTACGTATTTATTACGCTTCATTTAAGGTCTTCATTTAAGAGTTCAACCGTACTCGGCACTCGAAGCGTCCGCTGCAAGCGTGCAGGACGCATCCACTACCACATTCCGCTCATTCTGCGGGGAAAGCCTTTGATATATGCCGCACGATCCGCATGAGTCCTCTTGTCAGCCTTCACATGAAGGCGTATGCACGTCTTAAGTGTCCAAATGCCGTGATAAAAATCCCTTACAGTGCTACAACTGCTCTTAATATGCTCGAACATGCATGATGCTACCGGCGCCGATGCTTGCTGGTCCGGCATAACAGCAGTCTTTTCGACGCTCCAGCGATCTATCAACGATTCCGATGCAAGAGAGAGTTTTCAGAGGCGATGGACAGAAGGTTCGCACGGCCGCTGTCGTGTCCGAGGGCCTCGCTATAGGAAAAAAGGACGGGGGGGGTATCGGAAAAGAGCAAGCCGACACTGGAGTTGTCCGGACGGCCAGGAACGCGTAGCAGAAGGTTCAACGAGTCGAGATATTAAGAACGCAAAAAAAAAGCGAATACGAAAGTACAACGAAGGAAAACTTAAAAGAGCGAAAGAATACGAGATAGTCGAAGAGTCTTTCTGCATTTCTTCGTCTTATTTTTCAATCACTCGATTCACCACTTGGGCCGCCAGGCAAGTGGCCGGCTACTGCCGGCCGCTGTTCTTGTTCGCGCGCACCTGACTGCCAAGAGGCAAGGGGGCGAGCTGCGAGGGGTGTCCTCATTAGCATATGTCACTCGGCGTTGGCTTCCGCCGCACGGAGACAGCGACATCGCGGACGCCCTGACGCGCGCGCACTCTCGTTTGTACGTGCTCGCGCCCCGTTCCACGAGAACCGCGCCGGTGTCTGGACTGGCATGCGCCGTGGTGTGGCATCGCTGCAGTAGAGAAGATGCAGTAGCGACAGTGGCTGCTCTCCGAGGCAGCGGAGAGCCGCGGGGGAAAATTTGTGCTAGGAGACACCGACGCCCCGGAGATGCCGCGCTCTCTCCCTTCTCAATTCCTCCCCGCCCCCCCTCCCCTCTAATTCTTCATGATGCTCGCGGGCAACATTCGGGCCACACTCCGTCCTCCTCTTACTCTGTCCCCGCAGGTCTCAAGACGCCTGGCTGTCTCGCGCCTTCGCCTGGACGATCTCCTCTTGTGGGTCTGTCTCTCGCCGTCGGCTTCTTCTTCGTCCTTGCTCCTTCGGCAAGAATCGAGGAAGGGAAGCAGAAAGCGGGGGGGGGGGGGGGGGGAATCCGAGAGGCGTTTTGCAGTCGATGACTTCATTCCTGGGCGTACAGACTCTCGCAAGGACGGCGTCCGGTCTTTGTCAAGTTGGACCTGATCGGCCATCGTGTCATCTTCTCCCTGTGTGGAGAGGGGGGAGGGGGAGGACTTGCTCCGGTGCAGGCACACGCGTGACGCTCTCTGGCTGGACTCGAGAGACAGTCGCATTTGTTACGCTGTCTCGAGCGAAGCCACTGCTCTTTGGCTTCGGCCTGGCATGTCTTCATTCCGTGGTATGCGGCTGCGATGACAGATGCTCGGAGTTCGACCCTCGATGAAGTCGCAGTGAGGAAAAGGATAGAGCGATATCTGAAATGATGCTGTCGCGGCTAGAGTGAAATGTCGCGTGATTTTTCCTCTCTCAAAGCGGTAAATATGCTGTTGGCTACAAGTGCGGTGTGCAGGCGTAATTACTTGCGGACTCTCATCAGTGCCATGCTTTTTTTTTATGCGAAAGCATTATTAGCCTCATAACCTGGAAAATGCGGGTGTGTGTTAAGCCTCTGAAGTTAGTCACTTGATACGGAGATATGGCGAGAACTAAACGAGACTTTGAATGATGGCGGTCATAGCTAACCCGGAGGATTTAAAAAATTCAGGGGGCACTTTGTTGACCTAAAGCGCGGTGAGGCGGAAGCCTTTAGCGCGGTGTAGCTGCTTGTGTCACTGATGTGTGGTTAAGATGTTAATTAAGTACACAATTGTTTTTGAATGTTAAATGCTGGAGACACTGGAGGGCATTTGGGAGGAATCCGTCATATTCGACGCCTTTCTGCAAACACTCTCTAGCGTCCTAGACAAGGAGAATTACATATGCGTTGGCAGAAAGTAGCGTAGTTGTTAGCGCGATCAGCTGCGGAACGGAAGGATGGTGGTTCGAATCCCATCGTGCTTTCGCCTTAATAAATATTGCCGCGAATGGGTTTCGAACCCGCGGCGGCGCGAGCAGATCAGCTTCTCTGGCCACTGCACGAGAGCATTATGCTATCGCCGCGGTTTTTTTTCCTTTATTGCATGGAAATAGTGCCGAAAATAAAAATCTAAGCATGCTCACGCCACAAAGCACCAGGCCACCATACCCCTGCACAATCCCTCCTTTCAAAACATCAAAAGTCTGGGAGGCACACACATGCATGCGGATAGGGGAGCCAGCTAGGCGGCTCTTCCAGGGCAGCATATACACCGCGCACCAAAGCGCATTGCTCACGAAACAGATTCATTTACAAAGCAGGGAAAACGACCTTGAAAATGTCCTGCTAAATCGTGTAGAGGTTGCGGTGGTAGGGAAACCAGTTAAAAGCTTGTTGTCCAAATCGTCTCCCTAACACGGCAGTCACAAAGTTGTTGTTTTTTTCTGAATATAGGATATCCCCGACGCAGCCGATCACACCTCGTGTTAAACTGCAACACAATCTCTCACTTCTTCTTCCTCTTCTTTTTCTTCTTCTTCTTAGTACACATGGCACATACCCATGCAGGGGGATTGGCCAAGGTTCAGTAGATAATCCCAATGAGGTATTTGCGCGGGGAAAAATAGGCGTGAGAAGACTAAATCAATATAAAAATTGAAAAAGGTCGAACGAAATAAAGAAATATGAATTACCAGGAGTAGAATCGAGCAATTTTGGACATGCGACAGAATTTTGTATACAGCTAACAAGACAATCGATCAGTTGCACTTAAGTAATCATGAAGGTAGCCGCAGACACTGCTTAACGGGAATCCCGTTGCGCTCGCACCGAACGAAAGAATAACTGGAAGAGACAGTGGGAGTCCTAACCTCGAAAGAGGGACCTCCAAATAATGTTTTCTCTGAACTGCGAACCGCCGGCAAGAGAGGAGAAAATGATCTATTGTTTCAACTTGCCCACATGATACACAAAGGTTTGTCGCAGCGAACCCACATCTGCATAAGTACAAATTTAAGTGAGGGATTCTGCATCGCAGAAGCGTCATTGACGCCTCACAAAGCCTTGATTTACACTACCGGATATTCCATGGGAACTTTAAGTGTTTAAAATCCACGGTATTGAGCAATGGAGCACTCAGGTTGGCTGAAATATGTTGGAAGCGCTGGAAACGTGAAGTTTCTAACAGAATGAGGTGAGGGACGGGATATATTACAGGAGCGCTGAGAGCCGACCTTGCCAATGAATCAGCCACCTCGTTAAAATAGACGCCCGAATGCCCAGGTACCCAGACAAAGCTGATCTCACGCACTGTGCGCGGAACAAAAAACCTAAGCGAACGATTCAATAAAGATTTTCCCGAATTTTGGAGAGAGACTAGAACTGAAAGGCAGTCTGCAAGAATAAGAGTCCGTGCTACATGCCTAGGAAGTTTGAGAAGAGACAAACCAATGGCCAGAAACTCTGCGAAGAATATAGGAGTACAATCTGGTATACGAACGGAATAGCTCCAAGCCACCTCCTGCGAATATATCCCAACCGCCGCCTTCTCACAGCTGCCGGAGGCATCAGTGGAGGTAACAGTATGAAGAGGAAAATTCTGTAGGTGTTCAGAAAGGAGACCATTTAGGATATTTGCGGGCATATGTTTCGCATGGGACGGGAAAATATGGTCATAATAGAAGACGGGGTCAGCCTGCGTATCTGCAATTAATTGCAAGGAGGTCAGATCAACCTGAATATCTCACTTCTTCTTCTTCTTCTTCTCCTCAAGTAATATGGCACTGTGCATAGCACATCGTTGTCTTCATCAAATTTCATCTATGCGTAAGTCGCGAAAGAAGAGGAAACGCGCTTTCAATCGCGCTTTCAGGTACGTGGCGTTGTTGTCCACCTGCAAAAACCTGCTTTCGCACAATATTTCGTGGTTAGCAATGCTAAACCTCCAGCCAATTTTTTTGGTACTTTTTCACGATGGAAGAAGGTATAAATGAAAATAAAAAAAACTTGGGTGGAGAGAAATCTACCGCATTTGGGAGGAAATCAGCCCGGCAGGACAGAAACATCAGCCCGGCAGCCCTGTTTCTGGCTACACTTTCGCTGTTTGTGTAAAAGTGGCTCGAGGGTAACACTTTTAAGGTAACTCCAGCCTTCTTTCACATCGCATACGTTCCCCTACATTTTACCTATTTTTGCTTTCCTTCCCAATTTTCCCCTTTAAATCGTGAAAGAATAGTACAAGTTAGCACCAGTTGTTTCTGAGTCCAACAACTTCTTAAAGAAACTGGAATGTCTTTTTCATCAAGCGAAGATTCCTCGAGTTGCACTCATCTCGATTTGTGCCTTTTTCTTGCGAAGATGCTTTGAATTGCATTTGTAGTCTCAATTGCGGGCCCTTTGTTCTTTACCCTGTTTAATTTTGTTTTGTATTTTTAACTATAATGCCACTCCTGGTATAGGGCGAAATCAATGACGTGCACTGCGGTTAAATTAATAAAAGAAAAATAAATTTTGTTGCCAGGTGGCCGGGCTATGAACTCGGAGCTGACTGCAGTTTTCTTGTATCACTATAGCGCTACTCATTCATAACTGAGTCTCTCGATGTTTTAGCGAAAATGAAAATTGGCGCGCTACATGTATAAGAGATTCTAGCATGTCCATGGTTTTCCATTTTCACTTCGCATCGAATCTGGTGAAGCACACGGGCTACGAAGCATTTGTAAAGCATAAAAAACAATTAAAATGTCCTGCTTTATCCAGTAGAGGTTGCGGTGGCAGGGAAACCAGTTAAAAGCTAGTTGTCCAAATCGTCTAACATGGCGGTCACAAAGTTATTTTTCTCCCTGTATATAGGCTATCCCCGACGCTGCAATCCTGAGAGAAAAAAACCTGGCCAAAAGGCCAGTAGGAACGACGGTCGCATGCCTTTAAGAGCTGCTCACTCGCAATCTCAGTTTCTATTCGTACCGAAGCGAAGTTGGCCCGACAAACACGCGAAATTGGAAAAAGAAAAGAAGAACTGCAGAGAACACGTAGGCAGGGCATTAGGAGATGTGGGGCCCCGTAATGAAATATAACGAGGCGACCGCAAAAATAAAAGGCCTCCTCCGAAGCTGTGGCAAAACCTTCGCTACACCGGCAAACGGCAGATATCGAAGCCAGATCGGGGGCCTGTCACGTAACTCTTTTTCCCCCAAGGTTGTTTCAACTCGTTCCTCCCAAACCCACCGCTGCATTTTCTTTATAAAATTTCCTTTTTTTTTTCTTTCCTGGTCGCTTCTTTTTCATTTTCTTTTCCTGTTCTGTCTTTTCGCTCGCCACTTGCGCTCGGTGCGCTCCTATTTTGTCTCCGGGCTTTTCTTATCTCTGCGCGCGCGCCGGCCTGGTGCTCCCTTGCTCTCCGAGATCAGTGGAACGCCGGAGAGGCGGAGAAAGTCGCACGAAAAGAAAAATAAAGATTTAAAAAAACGAGAGAAAACTCGTCCACGCTTGGAGACATTTCGAGGGGTAGGCGGGCAGGTAGGGAGGCGGCGATTGAAAGACGGAAGGTTCTGAGTGGAAGGGGGCGAAATACGCGAACTGGTTAAAAATGTCACCCACACCAGCGGTCGTCCTTTCTCTCTCTCTCTCTCTCAACCTCAGAGGAGCTTACACAACGCCTGCCGAACCGAGTAGCCCACTCTTGCTGATATACGTACCGCGGTGTCTTTTTGCGTGTCTTTATTTAGTAGTACCTGCCTTTCCTGCATTTTTCTTTAATTTCTCTTTCTGATATCTTTGGTTTATTTTAGGAGAAGTGGTGCCTGCCTCTACGTGTTCGGTCCCCCCCTCCGAGACATGCCGCCGGAGGCGGAACATGAAGTAAACGAAGAAACGAAAAGAAAAAAAAAGGCTAGATAAAAAACGTGTTTTCTGCTAGGAACTTTGCGTGTCCTTGACAAGCCTGGCTTCTTGGGTGAAATAATTGCTCGCCTCTCCGCATGTAAGAAAGTAGCAGGCAGGAAAACGGATGGCAAAGCAGGAGAGTATTTAGGTGTGTCGCGGTGGCCAACCAATCACTGTGGTCACTGCGGTTGCTGTCCGTGTTTGTGTGTCTTGAACTGAATGTCCGGAGAAAAAAAAAGAAAGAAAAAAATTGGATACACTTAGATATCTCCTAACTGTGGGAAGGCGAAAGCTAGTGGGCAGTTTGCTCACAGTCCAGTTGGCAGGTTGTGATCACGTGACGAGGTCACGTGACCTAGGTGGCGATGTAATGGACGGACACCGCGAGGTCACGTGACCGGACGGACGGTCACCGCGAGTATGAGCCATTAAAGGCTTTTTTTTTTTGCCTTGATGTTAGAGAGGTGACTGCGACTTCAGTGCTTCTCTCCGCGGCAAACTTCAGGACCAATTCCAACTTCACAAAGAAATTCTGGATTTCTTGACGTTTCAGTGAGAGCCTCACAGAAACCGCAGCGGTAGCCTGGTCGTTTGAGAACCAGTTTCGTGTGCGGGATTAGATCCGCAGTGCCGCCATGCACCAATCGGCGATACGATGGGTACACGCTTTCCCCTGGACTGGTGCTTAGTTGCTCTGTTGGCTTCTCTGTGCTCGGCTTCAAGTAACCCCAGCTGCTCATTGATTGGCGGTTTTAAAAAATAGTGAAGAGGGAGAGGCGGAGAAGTCAGGGTGCTCTTGGTTAGTGCAGCTGTCATTGGCTCATCGCAGCATTCTTGAAGGGTTGGCTTTCTGAACCGGCGTTTTCCCCGCGCCTTTTTCTCGAGTGACTTCGCCTTTTTGCCTTTCACCGGTGAAAACCTGTACTCCAGTTTAACATTAAAAAATTCGAACAAATTTGACCTAGTTGGTACCAAAATATCGTCCTTTTCTTGCTAAAGCTTCCAATTATAGGTAGACCCCAAGAGAAGCTTGCCATTACAACCAGTTGCTTCTGAAAAACGAACTTGCTCTTCAAGATATATGTGTTGCTGGGATAATATCACTCACAAATGTATCTGCTTTCAGATGATTCGCACTAAAAGAACGACGCCTGCATTCTTGACAAAGGAGAGAAGGTTTCGGGCAGACCACCGCAATCTGTCGAGTACGGCAATTTTTCTTTGCCTTCATTGTACCGCGTCATTACGCCTAGGTCCCTGCCGGAGGCCTTGAAGGTGATTCCGGATGTCTTGTTATATTCGTGCATACGAGAAACAAAATAAAACAATGCGAGAGAGAAAGCTTTAATGGATATTGATAAGGCCGATCGAGCAATCGATAGGCGGGGACCGTAAACGCTCAGCACCGGAGGCACGTGGCTTACGCTGTCAGTTCACACCTTGGGTATATTTATTAGCGGCCGGAAAGGATTGCAATCAGCTGCCGAGATATAATGACGGCAAGGCCAAAAGATGCTATCGCCGCCCCGTAAATCCGCCCGGACGCGGTGACCGATATCGCTTGCGTCGATACAGAATACGGGCCGGCGAGCTCTGTGTTTATATATACTCTACGGGTATGTCGAGCCGAACGAGCGGAATCCGCGAACTAAACACAGACGGGAAGAGAATTAGAGATAGACAGGAATCGACAGAATCCCTTAAGGCTGCACTTGGCGCAAGCCGTTCTATCCCTTACAAAAAGGTCTATATACAGTCTATAGACTTCCATATAGACTGTATTGCCTTCCTATAGATATTTCTTTTTGTCTATTCATAGTATATAGACTGTGTATAGACAAAAGTCTACTAAAAGTGTACGGCCATAAATTTATAGATTTTCTATAGACTGTCTATAGTATTTGTAATGCGTATAGACTGTTCTTTAAGGTTTGTCTATAGAGAGTCTATAGACTTTAATACAGAAGTCAGTGGACAGTCTACAGACTCTGTAAAGAAATTTTTGTAAGGGATTATATACTGCAGTGACTTATGGCCCGAGAATCTGCTCATTTTCCGCGCCCCGCGGACCAGGTGAGTCGAAGCCATGCTCGATCCGGAGAGAAAGTGTCTATTCTCTGTGGGCTGCGCAGTTACAGGGGCTTCATTCCACGTGTTTCTTCCCGAAAGCAGCGGTGAGTAATAGGTGCACATACCCGCGTGCGGGAACCACACACGACCTTCTCGAGCGAGTCGGCTGCAAGGCTGCAGCGGCCGCGCGGGCAGTTATCTACGACCGACAGAGCCACCGCTGCGGCAGCAGCGCGCCGGGTCTTTCACACGTTCGAACGAGAGCCGAAGCTGCCGGCGACGGGCCGTTTTGTAGGTCGCGCGCCAGCCAAAACGCTGCCGTGTGTTGGAAGAAGGATTTTCGAGCGAGCCGTGAGCGTTGCTCGGCGTCGCGGGCCGCGCTGTGTGTTTCGGCGTCCTCCACGATACCGTCCTTGGAAAGGAACGAAGCTACGAGCTATACTGCGCGCAGCGTTCTTTGGCGGCGCCGCGGTGTCCCGCCTGTCTGTGTATATCTTCGCCG
Organism: Amblyomma americanum; assembly: GCF_052857255.1. Classification (NCBI taxonomy): domain Eukaryota; kingdom Metazoa; phylum Arthropoda; class Arachnida; order Ixodida; family Ixodidae; genus Amblyomma; species Amblyomma americanum. Next base: position 25,746,192 of record NC_135503.1, read on the forward strand.
CCTATCGGCTCTGGTTCTCCCCAACTGTCTTGGGCTTGTAGCGGCAGCTGCTGGGCTTCGGCCGTGAGAGCAGCAGACAGACCGTGTACGCAAGCCGGCCATGCGTGAGTTTAAAGACAAACACGCGCACAAGCGAATAAATGTTCAACGTTGGATCCAAAGGTGCGAGTACGTATCGCGGGGCCGGCAAGGCGTTGTCGGCCTGGCAGCGAACGAGTTTGAGAACTAGAAAATTGCCGCCAAATGAACTGCGAGCCGCCGCGATTTCTGCGGAATGTCAGGTAATTGAGACGATATGGGCGAAAGGGGCAGCGGAAAGAGAATTAGGAGCATTCAAGGCAAAGCCGCCCTTGTCGATTCGGGCTGCGAGAAACCTCGAAGAAGTTGCTCTGAGCCTGAATTGGAGAAGTTATCGTGGGCAGTTGATATCAGCATCGCGCGCTTTGGGATATGACTGTAGGTTGGTGATGAGGAACGCTCGCTAATGACAGACATTTCAGCCAGATGGAGAAGCCCTTCCCCACATTTCGCTATGCAAGCAGTGAACGTTTGTATAAGCCGTGAATGTTTTTCAAGCCGGTTTCCGCCTGATTTCGAAACCCCTTGGGGTGTGTCTATAACAACATCATTTTACGACATTACATTAAAGGTGTATTTCATTTAAAGGTACGCGAAGGTTGGCATAAACGCTGCTTAGCGCCGAACGACGGAATATCAGCAAAATACGCCAAGTCTCAGCGAGTGATTTTGTGCGCTAGTAGTGTTGCCACAGTGCGGTGTCGAATCCAGCGAGTTTTTCAGAGGCTGCCGGTGCCAGTGATGCAAGTAATTTGGATGTTCAGGCTTACAATGCCTCGGTCATCAAGACAGACGGACCGTTCCTTTTTGTGCACACCGTATCAGAGACCAAATTAAAGCAGACACTTACCACAGATGCTAGCATGGCTAAGCCTGACCCGATACTCCATGGTCCAGGGATAGAGTAATTATTAAATGTTGCACACACAGATGCTTAAGCGTGATTACCGCTAAACATCAAAACTGTCATTTCCATTATTCTTTCTAGGCAGAAGAAATATGAGCATCGACAAAACATGCATAAGCGGTGAAGGAATTATCTTCTTGGATTCTCATCCAGATTTTGTTCCCCCAGTCCACTGCAGTGGGGGAAACAAGCGCATTTTTCATCGGGAAGTTGTTTATCAACGCAATTTTATCTCATATCGTAAAATTACGTCATAGCAATCAATAAGCCCGCAGATCCCTCCTCGGAGCGGTTGTAGTGTTCTGTTATTTATTGTCAAAAACTCAAACCATTGGCATTCTACCTCGGTTATAACTACCTTACCCCCCCCCCCCCCCACCCCCTTCCCCGCCCTCATCGAAAAAAAAGACAGTAAATCAGGCCACCGGCACGATTGTTACAGCCGCAATCATACAGAAACTACGGCTGATGCGAAATCCCCACTGTAACCTGGAAATGCTTGTCGTCCTTCTTGACCGAGGAACAGTAGCCTGTATAGAGTCTTGTGCTGGCGGTCTTCTAATGCCGAAGCGGAGATGTCGTCTGTTCAGAGTGGTTAATAGCTTTTGTGACAGAAGGGAAGGTCTCCCGGAGGCTTAATTGGGTCTTGATAATATAGAGGGATAATATGCAAACAAACATGATAGGTGTAGCGTTAAGAGACCGGACGCGGGAAGAGTGGGTGAGGGAACAAACCCGGGTTAATGACATCCTAGTCGAAATCAAGAGGAATAAATGCCCTTGGCCATTCCCTTGGGCAGGGCAGGTAATGCGAAGGCTAGATAACCGCTCGTCCTTAAGGGTAACGGTGTGAATTCCAAGAAAAGCCAAATGTAGCAGGGGGCGGTAGAAGGTTAGGTGGGCGGATGAGACTAAGAAGTTTGCAGGCATGGGGTGGGCGCAACTGGCAAAGGACAGGGTTAGTAGGAGAGACATCGGAGAGTCCTTTGCCCTGCAGTGGGTGCAGTCAGGCTGATGATGATGATGATTATGATGATGATGAATATAGAGGGCAGCAGATGAAGCGTGTACACGTGCATTCACATTGCGTTCACCTCAGGTTGCCCTCAGAGTTGCCGTCAAAGATGGAGACAAGGTCTGTCGGTTGGGCATTATACGATCCGGTCATGGCTCCTAAGTATAAAGCAATGAGCTTCGGTACTCAGATGTAGCATGAAAAACTTCCCTTAGAAAGTAATATGTACGTATTGGACTACACTTAACGGGAACATCCGAACGCATGGTTTCGTGGCTCGCGGAGCAAGGTACGGACGCCTATAGCGCAGACAACGTGACCAAAGAGCGCGAGAGGCCGCGAACGCTGCGACAGTGACAGCTGTGCGCATCGCCCACATGTGGCGCTGCTCGCGGAACCACGCACGGGCTCAAGTGTTCCCGCTTAGCGTGGTCGACCCTGTTCTGTCCAAACTGACCCGTTTACGTTTTTCAGACGTGCAATTCTTTTTCTCTGTCGGCAACAGACGGAGCAATTGCCAACATCATTATTGTAAGGCTAATCCCTCCTGAATGTTGACACCACCCCTACTTCCTTAGCAGCAGTTATCTTTAAAGACGATGCTCTTGCCAATACTTGCAGGACTTACAGAAGGCGGCCGCAGCTGAAGGACTGATCGCGAAGTCAGTGAGTGTATGTGTGTGGGAGGATGCTACGCGTGCTAAGGAGGCGACAATAGCCTCGCTGAAACCGCAAGGATACACACGCACGCACGCACGTACACACACACATACATGCACGCACGAAGGACATCAGAACTCTCAGTGTCTCTCGCCTTCCTCGCCTCACTCTCTCCCCATCCATAACGACTAAAACTCCGTACTCACACTGTCGCATCGACGCGTCTCGAGCCAAAACAAACGAGCTGTACGGCCTGGAGGAAGAAAATAAAATAACGGCCAAACAATCTCTCCCGGCGCGTCCAGCGCGGTCGCCCGCCGGTGTGCCTTCATGAAATATGTATACTCGCGAACTCGCGTTAAGTGCTGAGCGAGCGCGCGCCCGTTCGTTCACGGTTCAACGCTGGGATAGCACAGGGGCGCCCGTCTTGGTCATTACAAGCACGTAGAGCGGTCATTCATTGAAATCCCGTTGGCTCCACTCGCGGCAAGCGCCAAAGCGCGGAACGGAGGTTTGGACGGGGAGGGGGATGTTGGCTGTTGGGCGGGTGGATGAGGTGGCGTTGGGCTCGAGACCGCAAACGCTCAAATGGACAAGGGCGTTTAGAGATCCCCGCCTGTTGTGCGCAGCGCTTCGTGTGGGTGAGGTGTGTGCGGCAGAATAGCGCTCAGCCGGCTTGCGGCACACACACACAGAGGCCGGCGGGCAACCTACTGCTATACGTGTGTACGCATCCCCGCCTCCTCCCCCTCATGGTCTTCTCATTCGCTGGTTCCTCTCGGGCGGTCGCTCTCGTGTTTGCGGTGCGCGGCGCGAGTCGCAATTAGGTTACCGACACTGACCACCACTACCGCCACGGGACCAACATCAAAGCAACGCGGCGCTCCATCGTACACAAAATGCGTCGCTGCAGACTCCGCCAACACGGCCTCGCTAAGCGCTCGTTCTGTGCCGACGACGCCTAGTATGTGCGTAGCCACGGCGCCAGCGTCTTTCTCATCTTCTCCCTCTCTCTCTCTGTGCGTGTGTACAACGGGACGCTCCCACCGAAATAACGGGACCCGCGCGCGCGGAAACGTTTTTCGCGCGGCTTCGCTTTGTGAGGCGCCTCCTCACCGCCGGCCGGACTGCATGGGATGCGCTCGCCGCGAGCGCATTGTTTCGTAACGCCCACGCCTCGGCTCCAGGAATGTGGGCCGTGTCGGCGGCTGCTAGTCTGCCTGCCTACCTGCAGCCTCCTGGCTGCTCGAGTGGAGGAGCTGCTGCCGCTAGCGCTGCCGCTGCTCGGGAATTATTATTAATCAAGGCGTGTTGCCGCCGCGGCGGTCGTTGGTCCTTTTGCTGCGCGGCGCCTAATCGGCTGACGGCTCTGATGCGAGCGGCGAAACAGAGGAGAGCTGAGGCGTGTGTCTGCGTAGCGCACCCGGGTCACTCTGCGCTGAGGATGCGGGTGGGGGTGTGTTGTGGCCTGTGCGTGTGTCTGTGCGTGCTTGCGAGTGCGCTAAAAGGCTGTGCGCCAGATACCATTGGAACTGGCCGGGTGCTTGACCGCAGAGGAGCGCGCCGAATGGAAGTGGAGGCAAATAAAGTGTGCCACTTGAAATGAACACAACCCCCTCCCCTCTCCTTCCCCGTTTGGAACTTAGTTTTGGAGATTGCTTTTGGAATTTCATTTCTCCTCGGATCACTGTAAGGAGATTCCCGTGCAAGTACGAACTCCTCAACATCATTGGTGGCAAAAATTTGACCCTGTGTATTTTAGTTTAATCCCCTCGCTCTTCGGCGTTGCTGTAATATCTGTTGTCATAATCTTTGAGCACTTACAGGTAATGTCAAACCGTTTGCGAAAATCACTAGCTATCACCTTTTCTGGCCTCCGAATCATAGCGCAGCCTATGCCAGCTTCCTTCTATAGTATCTGTGCGCGGTTTTCATAACTATATATGCCATGCAGCATGCGATTGGCTTCCTAGCAAGGCACTTTCAAGTAAGTCCAGCTCATGGTGGCGAATGTACGCGCCTGCTTTGTGCACACAGGCGAGCTATCACGTATTCCTGCCTAGCCCTTTCTGCAATTAACCCACGTAATGTGCGAGAGATTGCCGGTTCTTCGTGATTAAACTACTAAATAACATGCGTGTAAACGCACCGAGTGGCTCCGCCCGCACTGACCTCTATGCGCGGCCCTGCTCATTCGCTTGTTTTTTTTCTATCCGTGTAGGAGGTTACGATGCTATAATTAGCCGGCGGATATGTTTGCTTTGTGGGAACCCGCACGGTGGCTTCGTCGGGGATCTTGTGCGTATAGTCTTATGTTTGCCGCCACCACATTCGGCGCGTAGGAAGAATACTCGCTCGTTGATTAATTGCGAGTGTGGTGCGCGAGGTATATGCTGCGCACGTTATTAACCGCCGTGAGAATACGGCCTCGAGCTCACGAGAAGAGTTCGCAATTGCTGTGCGCTATCATAGCGCTATTGCAGCCCGCTGCAGTATGCATAGCGACCACATGCGCAGATAACTATGCTCAAAGTACCCACGAATGGATAAACCACGCCACATGTATCGCTCTACTGCATAGGTGGATGTTTTGGAAAGGGGCGGGGGAGGGAGGGGGGAGGAGGTGCGTTTGCCCACCTCAAACGCCAAATTGTACACAGGAAAACCACGCTGAACCGCACTTTTTCTACGAAAAAAAGTCCAGAAATACATGGTTCAAATAGGACACGCTCCTGATCCCCCCCCCCCCGCCCCAGTACCACCCCCTTCAAGAGTGACCGATATATTCTGCCATTGCCCTCTTACACCGTGTTTCAGGCCAACAAACAAGAGAAATAGAGGCTATTAAACGTAAATAAAAGTAAAAGGGTAAACAAGCAAATAAATTGCGAATTCGTGCACTTGAGAAAGATTTTTTCTCTGCCACATGTAGTCGAATATTTATGACCTTTATATAGCCTTTATTTATAGTCTTTATATAAGCCTTTATATAGGACGTTTTTGGACTTTTATAACCTTGGCCGTAGGAAAATTTCGAACCCTATTGGGTGCCTGTGTGTCACTGCGGGGATGAAACACAGCAAGCGTTTACGAAGCTTTCTAGCACGAATTGCGAGACGTTTTCATTTTTTCTTTTCTGCCCTATACGCACAAATACAAATCATAATGGCGGATGGCTTTAGCCATAAAAATGTCTTAGGATCATACACCGGTAAGAATCTGCCGACTGATTTCCACCTTTACTAGAAAAAGATCGTATAGAACCAAGGGCACTATGGGGCTGCATTTCTAATTCAAAAGTATACAAGTGTCATCACAAGTAAACCGATTCATAGCCCTGACTTCGAGGCGAACTGATATTTCCCCATAAGGAGCTTACTATAGATATCACGCATGTGTGCAAGAGGTTCAGTGCCTCATCTTAAGGCCAGCACACTGCGTTACCACTGCGGTGTTAATCGGCACGTTGGGAATGGAAGTCTACTAGGATTACTGAAATGTTCGGGGGCTCAAGGTAATAATGAACTTCGTGTTTTGCCTCAGCCTCTTCAGCACTCTGCAGCTTTTTACTACAAAATAAACCCAGGAAAAGCAACTCCTTAATTCGAATACTTTGTCAGCGCTCTAAATTTGTCATTTTACACCAATAACTAATGACTCAACTGTACTGAAAAATGACCTGCAAGAAACCAGTGGCCAAGCGCACTAGCTGCTCAGTCTCACCGTATACTCACGTGAGAACTGGATCTTCCCGCGAGACTTTTTTCTTTTTTTCTCGTGGACGGTCCTTGAGCCATTTTGTCTTTAATCCGGCGTCCCATTGACACAAAGCCCACCAGCGGTTCTTTGGCTACGCCTTTAGTACACATTGCGTCATGCCCGGGACTACGTGACAAATCCGACGCGGGACTTGAACGTCATTCTTTTTTTCCTTTATCTCCCGTAAACTGATCAATCACTGCGCCCAGTTACAAGCACTCATTCATTCATTCTTTTTATTTTTTACTATATACTGAACGCAGACGTTTTCCTTCACATCCTTACTTAGAATTCAAAGGCTGTCCTTATCACATTCACTTGCTGCAATGAATGCTTTATTTCTTTCTCACTTGTAACGAACAAGACCAAAGACGTAGAGGTAAGAAGGTTGGCTGGAAGGGGGTAGGGGGAGGGGGGCGGGGAGTTCTCCTCATACAAAACGGCTGACCGCTTTTTCTCTTCTTTTAGAAGGTGCCAGGCTCAGAGAAGAGGTGGAACTTCAAAGCCAGCTCACACGCGCACCCGCAGGTTGCCTTGCCGCACAGGGCCTCTGCCAGGCCCTCTATAACTACACGCGCCGGAACGCCTTTCCATAATGGCGCTGCGAGGACTAGCGCGCTGTTTAGAGGGCAGCAGCACCCTTTCGTTCCCGAGCCTCAAGCGTAGTGCGCGCTCCGTGTCGCGCAATCGCGCCGTGTGGGAACCCGGTGTGCGGAGGCTAACGCGCCCTGCAGACCCCGCTGATGGATGAGGGATCAGCAGGAAGATGGATTCGTGCTCGCCGCGAAGGATTCGGGCCGCTCACACGACGTGGCCCGGTCGAGACACGTTCCTTATACGACCAGATTGGAGTGCGCCGCTTTGTGAGAGGGCGGCGAACAATATGCATGTGCTCACGATCGCAAGCGTTGCTGCGCACGGGAGACGCCGGGTTCCGAAGCCAGGAGAGGGGGCTGAAACGGAGGAGGGTCGGGGCGCTACTGCAGAGGCGCGCATGGTTGTGTGATGTGCGCATTTCGCGCTCTTGTGAGTATCATTGCGTCCTTTTAGACATATGCAACTTTATCGACGCTGTATTGGTCATCGGGCAGCGGTTTGAAGCTGCGTAAACATTGTGTAAGTGGGTTCAGACAGCACTGGGTTCAGAAAGCGAGCCTGATGGCGGCGCTCAAGTTAGAAGTGGGTATAGCCGAGTAAGCGTTCCGAATGCATAACTCTCGAGATTGTCCGATTATTTGAAGCACAAATGGCGTGAGTGCGGAACTTTCCATAGGCTGAGTATTGATACTCGTTGGTGCGCGAGAATAGCTTATGGCGCTTCCTTTGAAGACTTAATATCGTAGCTAAATATAAACGTTTGTTTCTTCAGTGCTTGTATGCGTTGTGAGAAGCGGGAAATAAACTAAATCCTGTCTTCCTGAGCTATTCACTGCGTTCCCCGTATGCTTCGTGGAAGCGTGTGATCTTTGCAGTTCGTGAATGGGTCTCCCTCCAGTAGCGCGTCCATCTAGCGGCCGTCAGTAGCAACTACAGGTTGCACTACGCGGAAAAATGGATGTGAGGGGATGTATATAGCCATTAGAAATGTTCGTTCACTAAAAGCTTGGGCTTAGTTTAGGGCATAATAAGGAGAATTTCTAGCTTTGTCAAATCAAACGAGTGTGCTTTACCAATCTGTAGACACGCCTGCCGCATAGCACGTTGCATGCTTGTGCTGCACTTAATCCCTGACTTAAATACGCTTGAGGACCGGACCGCGTGCTCTCGCTTGAGGCCAGTGCGCGGGAGGATGACGTGCGCATCTGCTTGCGCGTAGACAATGCGTGCGCGTAGACACTGCGCCTACTTACTGTTCGGCAATCCGTCCCGTCGTTTGTCGAAAAAACGCTGTCCACGGAAGAACACGTGCGCACCTATACCCATCAGCCATTTTCGAGGACATGCACTGAGAAAGCGGTGCTGAGCAGGCTGGGCGCATACGCAGGATGCTGGTGAAAAAAAAAAAGCCACTAATGCGTCCGCTGTTGCACATAACATGGCATGCAGTTGAGATCTGCAGTAGGAAAAGTAATCGCTCTGCGCTGCAGTTTATTCACACGTAAACGGGCAAAGAGAAGGCTGTATTTTTCTATTGTTGGTTAATTTGATAACCCTGTTAAGAAGAAGACGCACGTCCGTGCGAAATACGAAGATGACCCTGCGCCTCAGCGGCATTGCCATCGCCCCGTGTGTCTGTGCTCGACCTGGCTGACCTCTGACTGTTTTTGCCGCTGCTCCCGTCGTCCTGCAGTTCCTTTAAATAGATCCCCGTTTTACAACCCGTGTATATTCTGAATTTTACCTGCGAAATTTTTGAAATCAAAATGCACAGTATACATTGGAGTATACTCTCCGCGGCCAAATGTAGTCTACTACGTAAACCAGCACACAACGGGAGTACTTCGTTTTCGTCACGACTTGCAGTTCACGTTGTCTTTAATTTATATGCCGTACTTCTATTAAGCTGGCAATGCTTCCTGAAAGCAGCTTACTGAGTATGTCGGGTTGAAGCCAGACCCGCATGCTTCCCGGCAGTGCGTTTGACGGACGTACAACACCGGAGTCGCCTGTCCGGCTTCGCGCCCGCGTCCGTCGACGCGAGAGGCGGCGAGCAACCCGTTCCGAGACAGCAAGCGCCCGCGGCTTGTTCCCGGGAGCCCCAGTCAGCGACCCGCGGCGCGCCAGTTACAACACGTCAGCGTGCGTCGTGTGTGTGCGTGGTACACAACGCAGTGCGGACGTGGCCGGACTGCCGGCCTACACCGCGGCCGGTCGAACGAACGCGCTCGGCCAGCTGGACGGTCCAAAATTTTGTCACGGCGTCGGGAGAGACGTGGCCTGCATCGGACGGCGCTGAACCGCGGTTCGCGCCGGCAGGGCCAGCGTGTGTAGTACGGGTACGAAGGGCATGATGCCTTCTCTCCCCCGCCGCCCCCTCTTCGACGCCGAATCTGCCGCTGGCGGCGGCCAGCGATGGCTTGGCCCAGCGCTCTTGTGCTGGGCGGCTTCATTGCTATGCACGGCGCCTCGCCGTCAATGAGTGGGCGACTCTGTGTTTACACCTTTGCTCCACGCCAGATACAATTTCTCGACCGCGCCGCAGACACGAGCGACACTCGGTGGCGCGAACTGCCCTGTTCTCTTGGCGCTGCTCTTTTCCCGCCTGGTTCTTTTTTTGTGTGTGTATCTGTGTGTGTTTCAGTGATTAAGTGACGCTATCTCTGTTTCAGGAGGGTTTGTTTGAACGAGGAGGGTCTCAGGTGCTGAACAGAGCGTATAGTTTCGCGCGGCGTTTTGGAGAGTATTTGGATACCCGGTGGGATATTGTAGAAGGGTGTTTGTTGTTTTGTTTCGTATCTCAGGTCTTTTTTGTTTCTCCTGGAAGTCCTCTTTCACACATGGATACCCACCGTCGGAAAAGCAGGGATATCGTAGCGCGTATACTTAAGACCTCTCGAAGGATGGCTGTTGGGGACTAGTGGTAGGCTGTTGAGAAGAGACTGCCAATGCTGTCCTTACAGTATTGGTGTTGCGCGCGTTTGCAGGGACTTATTCGGGATTGCGCAGTCAGTAGACGCGGTGAATCCTGCTAATTACATGAGGCAGGACAGGGCAAAGAAAGTAGCAATTATCTTTTTATCCCCTCACACCTTCCCCACCGAGCAGGGTAGCAAACCGGTTATTCTTCCGGTTAACCTCCCTGCCTTTCCTCCTCCTCCTCCTCCTCCTCCTCCTCCTCCTGTGTCCGTAGGACAACCCTGACTAGAATACCATCAATTCCTGGTCATAGTATGAAGGCCGGAAGCACGCCTCAAACGATGCATAAGTTAGGTCGTGACCAACGACAAGGCACAAACGAAATACATCCCCCCCCCCCCAAAAAAAAAAAGAAAAGATACCCACACGGGTAGTTATTCACAATTTCACCAGCGCTGCGACTAGGAACAAGAACAGAGAAGGAAGACAAGGACAAGCGCTCTGTTCCTCTGTTCTTCTCTGTTCTTGTTCCTAGTCGCAGCGCTGGTGAAATTGTGAATATGTACCAACTAGCTCAAACCACCATTTTGCCACACGGGTAGCTGACACTATTTTTTCTCAGAGCATCCAGAGACGCATCCTCGAAATGGCTGGCGTCGGTTAAGCAATTATTGCTGCAAGAAATATCCGCACGGCCACCCAACAACTTTTTGCCTCCTTTGTACTTCGTCAGCATAACGTGATTGACCAAATTGTAACTTTAAGGCTTGAAAGTACTTTGAGTCACAAACATTTCGTCCAATTATCATTTCCCTTCTTAGTGGAGAATTTCTGCTTTCTAAGTTAGCAAATATAGCGAGATGCAGGGATTTGAGATGCGAAGTGACGCTTTCCACACACACAACAACGCATCACTGGCCACTGCCATTCAGCAAAATTAGTGAGACCTATGACTTGGCATTATGATATTTCTGCCGTTGACTGTGAAGACCGTTCACATCGGACTGGAACAGAAAATACAGAAACAAGAGAGTGCGCTTAATGGCTATGAAACACCACGTTGGTTACCACTCGGTGCTTTCCATTCATCTGGCTACCCAGCCACAACACCCTTCTGTTTAACGTCCCTGCCTTCCCTATTCCTCTTTATCTCATTAAACGGTGCACACTTTCCCTTCATTGTTCAGTAACTGCGTAACGTTGCCTTTGCTGGCAGTTTTCCCGCCAGCCATTATTCCGTGGGCAAAATTCGCGGTAATCGAAGCACTGCGCAAACTTCGCACAATATTTTTTAGGCATGAATTCATCGCCAAAGTCCCCAAAGCCTGCTCTGCTACATTTCGCATAGAAGCCTTCGTATTTTTGCCAAACTGATCTTTTCCTTCTAATTTCAATTTTGGCCACTGTACGTGTCTATTATCAGGCGCTCGAAAAACATACACGAAACAACACGATCTTCCGCTACGCATCGCTGGATGACCCACGCGTGTATAGCGGCAAGCTGTCAACAGGCGAGTTTACTTAATAAATTGAGAACGGGGCACGTCGTCCAGCCGGCAAGGCTGCTCGAGTCTGCGGCTGCTCGCTTCATGAAACCACAAAACAACGCATGCAGTGCAGCCGGAATCAATACGACGAAGAAAAAGTGTTCGCAGCAGCAGCAGCAATAAACCGGCACAACAGCTTAAACAAGAGAGCGCACAGCAAGCCGGCTCGTACAAACCACGGCCGTCGGACGTGTCTGGTGGCGGTGCCACTGACCAGGCACGCTGGTGGCGAGCCGTGCCTTGCCGGTGGGCTTAAGCTAATTGAGTTCCACGCCGACATGTCGCCGTGAGCAGAGCGTGTTTACTCGGAGGCGCGTGACAGGACGTAACCAACTTGCCTTTGCCGAAGTCCATGCAACAGCTTGTACTGTCCGCTGCTGGTGCTGCTGCTGTAAGCTTAAGGCGAACTCTCCTTTCTGCTGCTTGTACAGACAGAACTTAGTGTCGTTATAGGACAGTGCACGTGCCAGTGCTGATCTTCCGTATGCAAGACGTGGTTGTTGTTTTCCGCACATTTCGTATGTTGTATTAAAAACAAGCCTGTTAAAAGCGTACTTTGCACGTTCCAGTTAAGTCTGACGGCAAGTGTAGTCGACTGCCAGGTAGCACTTTATGCTATTATTGATTGCATTATTTAAAGTTTATATTTTTTTTTCCTGTAAAGACCTTACGATAGTATAGAGATCAGTTTTGGCTCATTGAATGCATCTTCTCATGGCTTCTCCTGTTTTCTATTCGTGTTTTAAACTAGAATAATGCATTGCTTTTCTGTCGAGTGCCGACTTCCCCAGCAACACAAATTGCATATGTTGTACATCTGAGGCAATCAGCGTCTCTAAGTAAACTTAAAAAAAAAAAGGAACAGAATTCATAGCACAGTGTCTCAAGGGTCGATACTGTCACGGTTACGATTCCGGGTTCAGCGCACCCAAGAATGAAGGCAGGGTCGCTGGAATGCATACCACTAAATTTCTGAGTTTCCCTGACCTCTGTTTCCGGGGATAATGCCAGGTGCAGTGCCGTGCATCACATGACACTAAAGAAGCAAAAAAGAAGGAATCCCCTTCCTCTGCTTAAGGTCAATGCACAGAAGTAATCGAAAACGTATGTGGCAGGGGTGCTACTGTCCAGTCAGGCTACAAACTGCATACTGCGGCACACATTCAGTTTATCACTGAGGCCATGTCAGAAAATTAAACGAGCGCGTATCTTTCGAAACACCGCGTTCAGCATTGATCAGTGCGGAGGTTACTATACGCTGTCAGCATCGGCCATAGCTATGCTGGACGGAAAGGTAACGGAAGCAAGGCGTGCGATGCTCCGAGAGGAAGAATCCGAAGAGGGGGAGGGGGCAAAAGGGGGAGGGAGGGGGAGTAGGGGGTAGTGTCCAGTAGCGGTGCCGATCCGCTTATGCATACAGGCACTTAGGCAACCGGCCGGAGGTCGTCCGAAGCCGGCGTCGCCCTCTCGCCCTAAACAAATTCACGGCTCTCCTTTGATCGACACCTGATCATCGCCGCGCCTCTGCAAGTCAAATTAGCACCGCGCCGGGCGCCCTCTTGTCTTTTCCTCGAGGTGGCGCTGCCGGATAGTGTGCCAGTCGGCCACCCGCCATATCTTTTTTTCTTCCCTCTCCTTTTCGTAGGAGCCTTTTTTCGCATTGGTCTGCCTCCTCCCTATTTTTCTTGCTTTTGGTCTCTGGTACCTCTGCAGCAGCTCGTGCATGTGTCATGGTCTTACATCTACGTAGGCCGGCTAGCGTAATGTGGACATCGGCCGCCTATAGTATATCCAGCCGCTTAGTGTGAAGGTTCGCACGATTCAACTAGTGTCTTGAGATCGCGCTTATCGCACCACGCTGCTGAAGGTAATTGGAGCCAGGATGTCTAGCGGACATCTTCACATCCCTGAAAATCGTAGTAAAAATTTTGTTAATTGGTGAGCCCTTTGTTTTTTTTCGGTTCAGAAGAGAGCCTAGGGCCGCAGCGGTCGCCTAGTGGTTTGAGCATCCGCCTCGTATGCGGGAGGTGCGGGGTTCGATCCCCAGTGCCGCCGGGTACCTACCGGTGATACAATGGGTACAAGCTTTCCCCTGCCTGGTGCTCGGCTTCTTTAGGGTGAAATGCTTGGGAAAGGGTTCTTTGACACCACGTTGTGCAATGAAAACTACCTTGTGTCATGGCGCTCTTTGGCCATAAATGCCCTTGCGCGATAAAAATTCATCATCATCACCAGAAGAGAGCCTAGGAATAGAAAATTCGGATGCGAATATAAAAATCTCCCTGTTTAATTTTTTCATTTTTTTTTTCTGGACAGCCATGACAACGATCAGGGTATACCATTGTTCCGGCAGATTATGCTACTGCATGCTCCGGTCAGCAACGTCATCTTTTGTTTTTGTTGTGCCGGAGTTCCCGGGTTCGAACCCGACCGCGGCGGCTGCGTTTTTATGGAGTAAAAACGCTAAGGCGCCCGTGTGCTGTGCGATGTCAGTGCACGTTAAAGATCCCCAGGTGGTCGAAATTATTCCGGAGCCCTCCACTACGGCACCTCCTTCTTCCTTTCCTCTTTCACTCCCTCCCTTATCCCTTCCCTTACGGCACGGTTCAGGTGTCCAAAGATATATGAGACAGATACTGCGCCATTTCCTTTCCCCAAAAAACCAATTATTATTATTATTATTGTGCATCTCGCTTAAGCATACAGAGGAAAATGATGCAGAGAAGACAGACACGAGTGTCGTAGCAACAAGGCCAAGAGATCATTGGCCGGTGCTTGGCCCCCACGGCGCAAGCAAGTAAACTCACCAATAACGCCGGTGGTAATCTCGAGACAGTACTGCCGTTATTGGCGGCCATGAGTTCCAGAGGCCTTAGCCGAATGAAGCTCTTGGACGGTAATGACTCGCCAACTCGCCCCTTCCGCGCCCAGTGAAGGCCAAAGTTAATCGAAGCCGGGGCCGCAGCGGACCAGGTGGTCAGAATGGACTGGGAGCCTTGCGGGGTCAAAGTGGCCGAGCCTGGATTTAGACAGGACTAATAGGAGGTTATTTGGAGGCGATAATGACGAAAAAATTTAATTGAACTTAAAATTGGTGATGGATTTCTCGAATCTTGGAGCCAATCGGATCTTGCAGCTGCTCTTGCCCTTTCGGTCGGCTCCTGGAGAGCGTTTTTCCTCCATTGGACAAAGCTGGGCTAATCGGCATGATGATGCTGATGTTGATGATAGTAACTGAATTTTTTTGACCGATGATAAAAGCTTTATTATCACACTCGTTGTAGTGAGCAATTTCGTCATATTTGTAAACATAAAAGAGCGTCGATGACTAACCCTGTACACCTAGAGTACGAATAAATGATGATGATGATGATGATGATGATGATGATGATGATGATGATGATTGTGTGCAGAGAGATGTACCTTAGCCGCGTTTTTAGACTTTTTAGGCTTCGTTCTTGGACGCACAGGGGCTGCACTGAAGGATACGGAATCGCCTGCAGTCAGCGACGAGGTCGTGTTTGAATTCAGTATTCTTTCCACGTATCGAAACCAGCTGACACTTCGTGTGGAAGTTTACGCTCTGGCGTGTAACATTTCTGTGCGGCTTGCGACTCCATTTTTCTGTTCGAGGACTTGTTTATCGACCTGATGGTTGCGGTTTTCGCGAATGATCGCGCAAACCGCCAAGTGGCGAGGTCGCGGGGACGTCCCCGGACGGCCAACATCTACTTGGCCGACTGAGAAGACTGTTCAGTCCTGATGCAAGCAAACTATACATTAAATTAAATTTTATATAACCCGAAAGGCCTTCTGCGTTAGAAGTTCGTCAGTTTAACTCTGAGCTCATGTGAAACACACGACAGAGACTGAGTTATTGTTTATTAGTGTAACGAAGTTAAGCTTGCGTACGTGTTGGCGGTAGCACACGCATGGTTTTTCTTTTTTTCAAGTCAACTCAATTTAGTGCATGCTAGCGAGGTAGTGGTTATATAAAACGTATCTACAGGAGGAGGTCCGAAATCGGGGACTGTAAGGAGGCCTCTTAAAAAAAAAAAGCTATCGGTGAAAAAAAATACAGCTAGGAGTTGCAGAGAAAGCATACAATAGTTAACTCGGTAGGATGCGGAGGTACTCAAGTCTATTAGAGAACAATCAAACACATCCGGTCGTAGCAACGAACAGCCCATAATTATTCTGAGATTACAATTTTGTATAGTAATGCTGAATGAAAGGACGGCACATTATATATATCAAGTGGACCAGAACCCTCGAGCACCGCAGTGATTACGAAGCGAGCACCAAACTTGTCAGTTCTACGCGTACAATCAGGCCCTAAAGTTTTCAACGCTTCGTGCGACGAAATTTCGAAATAAACTTTTAGAGCACCTCCCCCGAGAGGAAGCGTGCGCGCTGCACACACACAGTTCTTATAATCCTGAAAATATTTGTTCGCACTATCAACTTCGTTGCGTGTGTTGATAAGCCCTACAAGTTATGTGTTCAACATTTCTTCTTCGCCTGCACTCATTCTTGCATGATTTATAATCAATAGCGCCTGATAAGGTTGTCGGCTCAGCAGCGGGCTTACGCCTCGAGAGAGAGGGAGGGAGATAGCAAAGTGAACACTGTGGCTACGGAAAAATTAACGACGCTAAAGTAATAACAAGCGAATACCAGTAACGGCAGTAGCAACAATTTGCACATTGCACTGCTGTTTACACTGGCTCGCACAAGCGTAATAGCAGAGCCGGTTATAGTACCAGTGCTATATTAATAGCCAGTAATAGCCAATAATTGCACGCCGTATTCACACCACGCACGCCTCGCCCAAGTAATATATGTGCACGAATCGGTATGCGATCGTCCAAGCGGCGTATGCACGGGCATCATTCACATAGCGTGAACGGTGATATTAGCCGGAATCGCCGTGTGGTCCCCGTCGTCGTCTGCGCTGCACACACGCGCTTCCGAACGGGGCGGCATGAATGAACCGTCCCTACTCACTCACACATACACGCACACGCGAGAGAGCGCGCGCGGAAAGACTGTTTTCTTTTCCCGCGCGATGTCTGTATATATAGCGAGCCACGGCAGCGGCGGCTAACGCGCGCTCACGCACACACACACACTCTATGTACGCGCCGCCCATGCGACCTGCCCGCGCCGCCTCGCTCGCGGCGGCCCGCCAGCCGAAATAGATTTTTGATATGCAGGTCCCGGCGTCGCTGTCGGCGCGTCTCTCCCGTCGTATACGTAATGCTTGGGGGCCCGGCTGAGAGCAGTCGTGCTGCTTGCGTTGCTTGTTGTATGTGTGCTGTTGGGGATGGTGTCCGCGTGGTGTTGGGTGTGTGTAGTGGTGGCGGGGCTGCTAATCAAGGTGCCGAGGCCTGTACACGGCGAAGCGGAAGAGAGGGAGAGAGTGAAAAAAAAAACGGCTTGTTTGTCGGTGTGTCTTGTATGGGCAGGAGGTCGTTAATTATTGACAGCTGCTGCTATCACCCTACTGTTGCCCCTCTGCCCTCGCTTTCAGACACCCATTCATTGATTGGTTTACCCTGTAGCGTCAACCCCCGCCAGGCCCTCTCATCCTCATGTGTTTTTTTTTATCCTGTTCATTGTTTTGCCTCAAACCTTATTCGTCCGTTGGCATTGCTTTGAGTGGCTTTTCTGCCTTTTCTGTATTCTTGGGAGTGTGGCATAATAATAATAATTGGTTTTTGGGGAAAGGAAATGGCGCAGTATCTGTCTCATATATCGTTGGACACCTGAACCGCGCCGTAAGGGAAGGGATAAGGAAGGGAGCGAAAGAAGAGAGGAAGAAGGAGGTGCCGTAGTGGAGGGCTCCGGAATAATTTCGACCACCTGGGGATCTTTAACGTGCACTGACATCGCACAGCACACGGGCGCCTTAGCGTTTTTCCTCCATAAAAACGCAGCCGCCGCGGTCGGGTTTGAACCCGGGAACTCCGGATCAGTAGTCGAGCGCCCTAACCACTGAGCCACCGCGGCGGGGGGGGAGTGTGGCAGTGGTGACAGTGCAGGTACATTGCCGAGGACCGTGAGAGGATGCACAGTAGCCGAGTATTAAGGGAGGGAGGAAGTCCAACTGGAAGTCGATTTCTTGAGTAGATAAATTGTACTTACCAAATCTGCCTTCTTTTTTTTTTAACCGCTGTATATAAGCCTTCTGATCTTGGGAGATGTCAGACACGAAAGAAGTGCAAGAGACTTCATCGCCGAATTCCTCCATTCATTCGTTGCAAAGGAAACATTCGCGGAATTTCCAACACCACTGGCAGCTCGATCAGCAACCCATCTTCGTCCTCTAATTGCGTTTGCGACGCATTATTTTCCTCTCTAGCCTTCACTATATATATTTAACCTCTAAAGGGTAAGAATATAGCGTATATATATAGAAGCGCTTGGGTTACAATTGGCGCTCCATGAACGAAAGAGGAAATGTGAGGGAAAATATACACGATGTAAGGCTACGCAACGTCCCTGCGTGGAATCCAAACATATACTTGAAATTCCTAGCAGCGCTCGGACGCTTTCTTTTATTCATATTCCACCGCTTGCGGAAGGCGAACAGATCCCCAGCATCTCATTTAGTTAAATATACAGCACTGTGCTAAGCTTAAAGGACGGATATGTGCTCCGTTGCAAGCAAATTTCCCGTAACGATGTGTTTAGTGCCTCAATCCGTCCCGTGACGCAACTATATTTTTACTGCGCCTTCCTATACATGAAAACGGCTATAATTATGGAAGGAACGTGGACCTTTATACAGTGGAACAGACACCTCGGAGCACTCGTATACGTCACGTATACACTGCACATAAAGCGACGTCTTTATCAACTTCTCACAGCTCTATGTCAAGGTCGCTTGGCTGGCATGCATAATGTATATGGCGGCTGTGCGGCGATCTTGCTAGACGGACACGATTTGTATTCAACGCTTGCGTATTCTAAATCGGCAGGCGACACACACCGCGACGAGAAAGAGAGTACAAAAGAAAATAAAGGAAGAAAAAGAGAGATCAAGAACGAAGAGAACCGCCAATGATAAGGCTATCACTTTCGAGAAGGTGCGCTTATTGGATGTAGCGGTTTAACCAGATTTTTCCGCGATTCATACGGGCTACTACGACCACGAGAGGGAAGCTTTATGCGTGCAGCAAAGGAAACTGGCGAACGTGCACGGTGCCGTGTTTAGCGCAATTTATTTCTTTTTTTTTTCTTCCCAGCTTAGGATCGCTAGTTGCGTTATCGGAGGCTTTGCACCTCTGATTTTGTTCTTGTTTTTTTGCGCCTTAAGATAGGGCGACGCTTGCCCGAAACCGTTCATTGAATAATGTATGCTTCGCTGCTTGATATTCAGACTACGAGTGCGGCTTATCTGGAAGTGCGAGTCTGTTACTGCGGCAGTTGTGCAATGCGATATACCTTCGTCTGGCGGGATACTGAAGATGTGAACAGTGCATGCGTGCGGCGATACGCGGTCACTTTCCGCTTGTGTGATCGTTAGAGAACCGATGATTGAATAGGGCTGGCGCTTTTTTTCATTTGCGTGCAAAAGCAGTAAGAAAAGAAACGGAAGAGAAAGATAGCTAATCTCTATTATTGGTAGCCAACAGACAGGAGAAAATATTCAAAGCGTCATATTGGGAAGAATGAGGCATTGTATTTAACGGGAAATTCCTCTGAGATCTTCAATTTTTTCATGCCTTATTTTTAATAAGGAACCAGAAAAACGGATTACAACGATTTTATATATTCAGGATTTTAGACTTTCAGAATTAATGTGACGTAAAGGAAATTCACGTATGAGATATATATGTAGCAGTCTGCCAAAGAAACAGAAATTCATGCAGGCAGGGAGGTATTACAAGCAGCGCACCTCAGAGGCCAGAGCATCTTGGTCATCGGAGATCCTGATCCTGACAGCAAGGGCGAGAAAACGATAATGCGTATGTGTATAGGGTGCGGTATAAACTCGCGAATTACTAACAGAGGTTTGTGGCGACATTCCTGAAAAGAAAAGCATAAAAGTAAAGCGTTCCAGCATTTAGTTATAGGGCCGAAGCATTCAGGGTGACGATTAAGCTTGAAAACAGCCTGAACATAGACCAACCATTATGAGAAAGCAGTGTTGTATAGGCGCAATATTTTCCATGCCATTCTCTTTCCCCAGGCGGGGAGTAGCAGGTCGAAGACACATTTCTTCGCCTGTCCACCTCGAGGAACTTTAAGTTCTCTATCCACGTAACAGCAACAAAGGCATGCAGAGAGAAGCATGAATTAAGCGGCCATCTCAGGATGATGGTTTCCGTACTGACACTAGTAGGTGAAGAAAGACTTCAGTAGCTGAAATGTGGACCGCAGGATGACGTGACGTATATAGTTGCCAAGGAACATGAAATATAGCTGTGAGCCGTAAAATGTAGCAGTAAAAAAAGAAAAGCGTCAAGTGAGGCAAGCATGGACCACTCAGCATCCTCCCGTGTAATTCTATCACGCGTTTTCGATAGTGAAGTAATAACAGCACAGTTCAATCCAGGATTCAGTGCCTCGCACCTCAGTTGACGGGGTAAGAGGCGACGTCAAAGTCACTGCGACTGCGACTGCGACTGCGACTTGCATGGGCATCGCCGTATTTAGTTTCCAACTAACCTGGCTATTCCGAAAACAGCCACGACGCGTTTTTGGCCGGAGGATAGACGATCCAAAGGCAGCATTTCAGGCCACGCTCTTCAATACTCTGCACGATAATCATCTCCCAATAGCGCTGCGAGTTAGTATGTAGCGCATCACTTGCGAGTTAACCAACACTCGTGCATTCCCCCATGCTCGTTCTTAGAGACAGACGTCCACGCAACCGCATCTCGCTTGGACGGCGACCTGCGAGCAGTAAGAGCACCGGGTCACCGCAGCAACAGGGTGCGGCCTCTGTGCAGGGAGGAGGAGGAAAGAAGGGAGTGGGATACCGTGTCGGTGGATGAAACAGGGGAGGGGGTCTCGCACGCCACGGTGAGCCAAGTGCGGCGCGCTCAGCCGAGCAACGAAGGAAAGGGGAGGGCCGAGGTAATAACAGAGATGCACACACCCGGCGCACGGCGGCGGTTGGCTCTAACCCCGTGGCGGCGGCTGGGAGACGCATACGCGCGCTCTCGTCCGCTCTCCCCCCTCGCGGAATGGCGGCCATTAAACGCCATTACCGCCGTGAGGAGCTGCTCCTCGCCGCCGGATAACCGGAGGCTATACGCAGCGGCGGGCATAGCCTGCTCCGCGGCAACCACCGCCAGTGCACCAGCAGCGGCGTCGGCGGCAACAGAAGCAACACCGGCACAGCCTGTGGCACAGCGGAGATGCCGCGGGCAGGTCTGGCGAGAAGAGCGCTGCCGGAGTGGAGCGCCTCTCCCGCTGTCGGCCCTGGGCTTCCTGCAGACATCGACGGTGGGGGGAAGGGCCAAATTATTCCTGACCCCGGCAACCCTGACCGATTCGCGCGGGCTGACGGGACTTCTTGGGGGAAGAGCGGGCGGTAAAAGAACCTGCGGCGGCGGCTATAAGAGTGCACCAGGCGGAGAGGAAGGCTGCACGTTAGCGGTGTGCGAGGAGTTAGCGGCATTCGAAGCCACTGGGCATGGGGCTGAGGAGTCGAGAGAGGGGGAAAATAGCGAGAGGGTTAATACGACTAGGTGGAGGAGAGTTTAAATGCGAATTGGGTTCAAAAGATACCCTGCCCGAAGTGTACGATGCGGGAAGATCTGGTGTTCGAGGTATCGTCGGAGAGCGCGTCTTCCTGTGCGGTCTGCGGATGCTTTGGGAAGGGAACAGGCACACCTGCCAGGCTCTCACATCTTCTGTCATGTGGCGAGGGCGTAGGTTGATAGAGTGAGGGTACTTTGAGTGGCTGTAATTCGGGCAGCTGCATATAGTTGCCGGCGTAACGCAGAAGATTTTGCCTTATGTTTTCGGTGAAATGGGATAGAGGCACGAGGTGATTAAGACCTTTCTCGCCAACAACGATCTTTTGCATCCGAATTGCTATAAACATCACAGTTATTTTTGTACAAAGAGTCGAAGGTCCCTGAGCACTGCAAAACAAACTTATCCAATATGTCGAGGACATCTGAAAAGGGGCTCTGCTCAGGGAATAATTACTACGGCGGAAAATTTTTCAGTTATATTTTGCAGCTTTCTTTCTGCGAAGGAACGAGGGCTAGTTATTCAAATTCACTTTATTCAAAATTTTTCTACTCACAAGCAAAATTGCTGGGACTGGGCCAGAAGGAGACGCCAACAGCCAAGCTGTCGGGACTCCCGTATCTTGATTTGTCCCAAACAAATAGCAAGGAATGTTCTTTTTAAGCGACTAGAATGGACAGTGCTTTTCTGGATGGCGAATTCGAACGGAAAATTTATACAGGAAGATATATCTGCGGTGCTATGGACATGCAGATTCACTCAGTATAAACTCGCCTAATTAATGTTTTTTGCCAAGAATAGCATTGGTCTAAAATGTGGCCGCATTTCAATGGAGGCGAAAGCCTAAATGCCCATTTGCTGCGCGAGATTGGCGCATAATAAACGATCCTAGCTGTGATCAAAATTAATCCGGACACATGACCATTGCAGTCCTGAAGTAAGGACACCACCAACTTTGTAAGTATTCGTGTTTATTTCGATTTACCAATAAATGTTTCTACTCTACTCTACTCATACCACTACGATGTCCTTCACTATTCAGATCCCACTTTTCACGTGGTGTTCCCATCGGGAATAAGCGGCGGCGGGTAAGTGACGGTTACTTGAGTTGTCCATATTCTAACTCTCCGATTGAACACTGAATCGATGACAGCGCACGCGGGACGAATACTGTCGGACAGCGATCCTGTTATGCCCTTGGCGGGGCGATCAGGACTGCTTTATTTTATCTCTTTGTCTTTGTCCACCCTAAAGTATGTCGAAAATGGATTCTTTGCCATCTTGCAGGCCCGCCGCGGTGGCTCAGTGGTTAGGGCGCTCGGCAACTGATCCGGAGTTCCCGGGTTCGAACCCGACCGCGGCGGCTGCGTTTTTATGAAGGCAAAACGCTAAGGCGCCCGTGTGCTGTGCGATTTTCAGTGCACGTTAAAGATCCCCAGGTGGTCGAAATTATTCCGGAGCCCTCCACTACGGCACCTCTCTCTTCCTTTCTTCTTTCACTCCTCCTTTATCCCTTCCCTTACGGCGCGGTTCAGGTGTCCAACGATATATGAGACAGATACTGCGCCATTTCCTTTCCCCAAAAACCAATTATTATTATTATTGTCATCTTGCAGTGACACAGGTTGAGAATAGCCGCAGCTACACCCCAACATCTTTAGCGAATGCTTTAAAACTTTTGGAGGGTTTTCTTCTTCTGTGATTCTATTCTTGTTGGAAATAGTTCTGTGCAGCGCGTGCAACTGTCTCTCTCAATTTAGAGATCACCTTCGCTGAACGTGGTAGCCTGGATGCACGCTGCTTTTTTCTAAAGAAAGACGAAGAATGAATGTGCAAGATTTTTAATAAACTTCAAGGCCTGAGAGCCATATTATCGGGTGAAACCCAAAGTGAGCCGAAGCTTATATCGCAGCTGTAATCTACTTAGGCCTTATCAATGTTGATGCAGCAGATTTGCTTAAGCAAGCCTGAGACGTTCCTGAGACCGAACTCCCCAATTTTTTTTTCTCATTCAAACTCTTTGAGTGATGAGTCCTGTCAAATAATTTTGTCGCGTTTTCAACCTGTCGCATCACGCATTTGTCAAGTTATAAAATCTCAAATGGCGACTCCCACGTGCAAGGGCCCCACGAAGCTGACGTAAGCGGGAGGTTCTATTGTGAGACCAAAAATTTCCTTAACGCGGGAAAGCATCAGGCGTGACGGCGTACTGTGGATATATTAAGACTGAATTGTCATGGAATTCGAAACACTGGGCTTACCAAATCGGTTTTGAGTTCCGTGTAGCGACATCTATTATAGAAACACCGGTGGTGTTGTAGAGGTAGCAGTACATAAGTACTCATGATGCTGCACGCAACGTCTGAGTCATCTCAAAATAAGGTTTTTTTGCTTAATTCCGCCGTTCGTTTTTTGTACTATTCAAACAAAAGTAACACTTCATTCCTTCATGAAGAATAAAAACAAGAGAGCTGGTCTTCACTACTATCTTTATAATCACAACTGAGCGTGTTTCGATACGGACTGGACACGAATCACTCATCATATGTATCAGGCACTGAAAGCTGCGACTACTTGAAAGAGTACTTGAAATAGGAAGAAGCGCGGAGGGAACGTTAAAACGCAAGCAGTCTAGGTTCTCTCTCCCCCCCTTCCCCGCCCCCTCCGCTTTACATTTCTTTTTCTTTTCTCAAACGCACGCTTATTTCTCGGATTTCAGAGGCAGCTATAGCGGGCCACTGCCGACGTACGCTCGGTCCCGTCTCGTCATTCTAATTGCGTTAAACACGTGTCTCATGATGGATGCTTTCCTTCCGCTGAGTGCGGTCCATCTCTCTTTGGCTTGCGTGCGCACTCTTCGAAAGCGGCGTCGAAGCTTAGCCAAGCGGAGCCGAAGCCAAGAAAACGAGAGCGTTTCTCCTCGGCTAAGCTGCGTGTCAGGACGACAAAAGATGATGCGTCGTTTGTGTGTCGACTCGAAGAAAAGTTGGAAGGGGGGGCTGGATGATGGTCGGTTGGGTTGTAGGGGGTGTAGGATAGAGAGCTTGGAACTGACGAGTAACAGCAGGGCCTGCTGCCTGGCACTGACCGCCCTGGACCCTGTTCACGCGAACAAGGAGCGCAAACGGTCAGCACAATGGCTGTGCCGCCGGGAGAGCTCTGTTGCGGATGGCTTGTTGTCTCTGAGATTACAGGTTTTTCACCAACGCCGCCGCCTCCCGCTCCGTGGCGCCTAAAGCGCAATCACTGTCTACGCGTATATGCGAGTGTCCGCTTTTGAACTGGGATCCGCTATGTTGGGCATGACCGCGGCGGTCACTTAGGAGGAATTGCGGGCTTGTGCTCTGTTTTTTTTTTTTCTTTCATACGTGTTTCAGAAGAGCTGTCCGTGGTAGTCCTTAAAAAACAGTTATGGCGAGCGGGAAGTTCTCGAAAAAAAACAGAGAATTCTGCGAGAAATAGACGGAGGTTCTCTCGTGTCGTTCCGAAGAATGCCGCGGTGTGTGTGTGTGTGGGGGGGGGGTTGCTAAGCATGCAACCCCATTCAGAGGTATTTTACCTGCCGGACCACTCACATCGGAGCGGGAATTGAGCGGGGCGAAGGACCTCGAGTTGGTTGTATATATAGGAAGGGAGGTATATGCTCAAGAAATACATATGGTCACTTTCGAAGAGTGCCATAATATATATCGCCCCTGTGGTTTTGAACGTGCATTTTCTAAGGCGATAAGAAATTAGGCGCTATCAAAATAGTGAAGGACATTTTGTGCAGAATTCGTCTCGCCATCTCATTAGCGACCCGTGCGTTTGAAGAACATTCGGTGCTTTTAAACTTCTTTTCCCCGAACTCACTCGAAAACTTTGTATGCCCCACACTACTGAAGGCCACGGAAAACTCAGGGATAAAAAAAATTAAGTTTTGATTACTATTAACGCATGCTAATCCAACACATGGTTTGCAAGTGGCAGGAAACCGCTTCAATTGCGGCCACCACCTTTCAAGAATGGAGTAATGTCACAATTAATCGTTTTCAACTATAAAGACATACTCCGCATTTTTTCAATTATACTACTAAATATGAACTCGACGTCAGTAAGTGAGGAAGACCTGTGAAGCACACCGTGTGCTTTATTAGGGTTTTAGCGTACACCCTTTGTCAAAAGTAAACAGTCCAAACAGTTTCCTTCCGGGACAAGCTGTGTGGCTCGTTACGCATCGCCAGGTTTCCAAACCTCCAGAAAGTGAGAGAAATTCTAGTCCTCGCCTCTTAAGAAGTCAGGACTTCCGCCGCCGCTAGACAGCTCTACCATACAACTTAAAAGCAAACTCCTTGGGCTCTGTACTTTTGACAAAGGCTGTACATGAGCGGTTCGGTCCGGTCGTCACTGGTTCCGGAGTGGTACCTTGCACCTGCAGCACGAAGCGCTCCTTGACATACTAGTTCATTTGTTCCTCTTTGTTTTGTTTGTGTGCACTGTGCGATTGAGCAACACCGATGACGGAATAAACAGAAAGCACGAAATGAAAAAAAAAAGGAGCACGTAGAAAGAAATGCGAGCAGAGAGAAAGAAAACAGAAAGAAGAGAAAAGAAAGGAGGGCATTCAGAACGTTGTGAAGAGGATAAGCGAGTCCGCGCGGCCGATGACAGCCGGGGCCCGCAGGAATTAAGATCCCGCCGATAAAGCGATCTCGACATCTGCCGAAGCGGCTCCTCTCAAAGCCAGCTACTTGCTTTCCGAGTTGCCCGGCTTCCCCGCTGCGGCGTGCGAAGCGGACGCAGTGACGTGGACGACGCGGCTGCCTTTTGTTTTTACCAGCGCCAGAGTTGCATGTGCTCCTTTCGCCCGCATCACACGTGTATACGTTGCCTCCGGAGCCGGTGAGCGCGTCCAGAACGATCACGTGCTCTTTGTCTTGCCGCTTTTGTTTTTGTTGTTGCTTTGCACCGCCGCGTGCGATAGAGTTTGTACATTGCGCGGTAAGGTGCGCGCTTGTGGTGCCTTCCTCTGCATGTAGTCGAAGCTTGTTGCTCAACGTCTTCGGGTTTCACCCCCCCCCCCTTCTCCTTTCTCCTTTCCTGTGTTGTGCCGCAACCACCAATGCGCGCCAGCGTGCCGGGTGTTGGAGCCAGGTGAAACACTTCATCATGCGAATCGCGTTTCGTTCCATTTTTTACTCCCCTTTCCTGCCGTGACTTCATCCTTCTCCTCCTCACGGCCAGCAACTTCCCACTTCTCTTCGAACTGCCTCTGGCTTCCGCTGTGATTTATTTCTCTTACGCAGGGAACATCGCCGCCACATGGGCTTGCGCGCGTCTCCAGTACGTACGATTCGGGCTCGGCTTTCGTCCGAGTGATTTTTCTTATTGCCATATATGCCCCGGGAAGCAATGGAGAGCTGGATGGCGAGGAAATTTCACAATCTGTTCGCCAGAGCGTGTGCACACGTGACAGAACGCTGCGATTCGCATCTCGGAAAAAGAAGGATCTTCGCAGCGCACGTAGCGCGATAGGGGGCGCTGCTGCGGCGGCTTCTCTCCTTACTTACAGAGGGGGCAAGGGTGCGGATGTGAAAGTGACTGATTTGATGAAAAAAAAGAAACGTTCTCCGTGCAGTTGTATAGCCTGGCTCTCACAACTTCCTCATTCTCAAGAACTCCGGGATTCGTTTCATAGACCTCAAGTACTCTACCTTGGATTGTCTCGCTTACTGAAGACTCATTCGTTATTTCGGTAATAATGGAGGTAATGGCCGGCTTTGCTGCATTGCACGTAGTTTCAATCATGAGCAAAACGTTAAGATTACTGCTGTAACAGCAAAAGCCATGCCTTTCGTTGTCATCTTGAGCACTTCTCTGAGTTAACTGGTTTCACTTACTCTTAAAGCGACAAAGTGGCCATGCATGTACAGTTGAACCCCGTTATAACAAAGTTGAAAGGGCCCGGGGATTACTTCGTTATAGCCGTAGCTTCGTTATAGCCCGTGCTGACTGAGCTTCCAAGAGGAATCGTCATTCCTTCGTTTTATCCTTTGTTATAATTATTTCGTTCCGTCTCGTTATACCGAGATACGACTTAGATACAATGCCGTTAATAGCAAATATTCTCTTAACTGCTGCATGCTTTCAAGGGGCACTTTTGCCACGTGTCTTCAGTGCTATCACGCATAAATTCAGGCGTATGTATACCTTTCGAGAAAAAAAAAAACAGAACATTGCCAAAAATACCACACTGTTCTGTCGTTTTGCCGTAACGAACTGATTTTTCTGTAATACTGCAGTAGTTTTCTGTAGTGCTGTATTCTTTCGGTAGCGCTTTACGGTAGTGAGTAGCTCTGCCGTATTTTTCTGTCGTAACTACAGAAAATTCGGTTCCTACTGCACAAATTTCTGTTGTTACATCAAGTTCGTGGACGAAAATACTTCAAGAATCTGTTGTGTTGACAGAAAGTGTTCTGTTGTGTATTTCGGCTGTGATAATAGCGACAGGAAATCCCGGCTCGCTTGCACAGTTTCTCTCTGCTTGAATCAATCACGTAGCCGCTTTGCGGTGCACATAAAACTGGTTTCCACCCGTTTGCATGAGTTACGCGCAGTGTAGCGTGGGATTTGGGTTCTCGCGAGGTCGGAGTGAGATCACAATCTCGTTACCTTCTCCCTTTCGCTGTCTGGCTCGCTAAACCACCGCTGACACGTTACTCCACATTTTGTTGATCTGGCGACGATTTCCAGCTGCGTGCTGAAGATTCAAGTCGTTGCTGCGGGTTGCGTCACGCGACTGCAATGCGGGACGATGCTTGATCTGTCCTGAGTTCAGACTAGGAGCTCTGTTGGAGCTAAGCGTGCTCCTTAGTCACGTAGCACGTTGTGCTTCTTAGCGAGATGTTTAGGCTGTGCGTAATAGCGCAATAAACTGTAATGTTTCAGTGTTTCTCTCAAGTAAGGACCGCAGCGCACGTGGCACCAGTTGACGTGAGGCTGTGTTCAGGTATTCAAGCGCCTTTCCTGGCGTTACGAAGGCTTGGAGAGTGTCCTCAACTACCCTTTTACATCTGCGGTGGTAATGGTGGTTGGGTTGATGTGACTGTGTTAGGGGCGGTACAGGCGCATTTTAGTGAAGCACTACCTAACGGGGTCAAACCCAACCAAGAATCTTGTGTGAAGCCTCGGAGTAACTCGGCTAAGTTCGGGTTAGTTCGGAGGAGCGCCGCGCCAGCTGCAGCCAATGGGAAGAGGGCGTGGCGCCAGCTGCCGCCGAGTGGAGAGAGCGTGTGACGATGAAGAGCGAGAAACGCGGTTGCGTGCAGATGGAGATGACAGAAAGAAGAGGCGAAGAATGAACACATGCTTTCGCATCTCTACTCGGTTCAACTAAATTAAAACCGTACCGCTTTTTCTGCTGTTCTGTAATGGTTAGCACAGCTCAGAGCTTCTGAAGGAGAAAGTGTAGGGTTAGCAAGTTTAATGGGGGCGAAAACAGGGTGAATGGCAAACAGGGAGGCAGGATAATAATAATAATAATAATAATAATAATAATAATAATAATAATAATAATAATAATGATAATAATAATAATTAATAGTAATAATAATAATAATAATAATAATAATAATAATAATAATAATAATAATAATAATAATAATAATAATAATAATAATAATAATTGGTTTTGGGGGAAGGAAATGGCGCAGTATCTGTCTCATATATCGTTGGACACCTGAACCGCGCCGTAAGGGAAGGGATAAAGGAGGGAGTGAAAGAAGATAGGGCCGAACAGAGTTCTCGAGCAGGAGTCCGAATTTCGTCACTTGCTGCTCAAGGAGTGTTCAAGCTGTTTCTATTCCCTTTTTTTTCCCCGCCACCCGTTCCTTCAATAACGGTGTGATTCGGGTGTTCATCCAGTGTGACGTTTTCTACGCATTACTTCTACTCATAACTTCATCTTCCTCTCTTTCTACTACTCGGCCGGTCGCCAGCTTCATTCACTGAGGAAGTAGTCACCTTACGTATGACAGACATCTCCTTATTTCGTAGCCCTGTGGTCCAAAACAATAAGCATTTAATCCGCAAAGCTTCCATACTATGTCACTTGAAACAACATCAAGAAGTAATGCGGCTAAAAAAGAGGCATTCATTTTTCGCTTAAATCATAAGAGAAACCATTTCCCTCGAAGCAATCCTGGGACTCAGTTTTTGAGGAACCATGGTTTCAGGGCGAAACACAAAGGAAAAGTAATCGATCCTTTTGTTTGTGGAGCTTCCTTTTGCGACGCGCATGGTGCTACGCAACGATGTCGCAGACGTGGAAAAAGAGTCCACGCTGCATCGGCTGCACGTCATCGCTGAATCTTGTCTGCCGTTTTACGTATGTAGATCGGCGCATTCGGTTTCAGAAACCGCACGACGGGGTAAACGCAGATACAAACACAGGCGGGTTTTTTCTGCGGCGAAATGAGGTAGCTTTCATTTTTACAATCTCCCCGCATTCAGTCGCCGGCCGCTCTTCGCCATTTGCAGGCTTTCGGTCGCAGAGCTGCATACGCAGTGGCGGAGTAACGAGTGCCCATATCGAGCCCTCATCTACCACAGCTCGATCCTATCTCGACGTTAATTTGAATGAGAGGAACAGGCATGCAAGCACGCCGCTGATAGCCGTGTAAGTGGTGGCCCGGGCACCGCACGAGCATTGGCTCTCGTTACGGGGAGCGCGTGCCTCGGGGGAGTGATGCGAATTATACATGCTCCCCGATAACGAAGCTGCCTCTCTTGTGCAAGCCGGTCGCTTCCGCGTTATCTCCGCGATTAGCGCTGTCGTCGCTACTTGCCGTTTGGTTCCTGCTTTGCATTTTTTTTTTCTCGCTCTGCATCTCCTTGCTTGCGTTCTCGTGGGCTTGTTTTGTCTTCGATAGTGTTTTTGCGAGCAAGGAAGATATGCAGTGCTGGATATCCCTTGTCCGTGTATACAGCGGCCGCCTCGGTAATAAAGGGTCGCCGTTTCAGCGAGAAACTTGTGACCAGCAGTCATTTTCCTCCTACACGGGGGCGAGTGAACGGCCGCATGCGGGCCGCATAGACATATAGAAAAAAAATTAGACCCCGAGCGATATTATTCAGTTAACTTTTTTTTTCTTGAAAGCGGTCGCTCTGCTCCTGTGCAGCCTGTGGGGACCCCTCTATGGTATATGTACCTTCCCATAATATACATGGTGGCGTAGCATCTAGAGCTAAAAAAAG